>NW_006239237.1:721044-759018 GCF_000226075.1 Solanum tuberosum
GGGGGGGGGGGGACTTGGGGTGTTTTCAGTACGAAGGAAAATATTTCGTATGTAATTTAGACACATACTTTGGGAGTTGAGAGTAGAGGTAAGAGTGGTGGGGCTGGGGAAGAGGATGTCTTTTAGAAAGCGAGAACACAATTGAATGTTACTTGTGAAACTTGTTTCCCTTGCTTCATTTTAAAGGAGCATGTTTTTCTAAAAAATAATGTTTTCCAAATTTTTTGACCAATCGAACATGAGAAGATTAAAAAACATTTCTGTCATATACTGATTACATGTTAAAAGATTCATTAAGCAAGTACAAATAATAGAATTTAAACCTAGTAAATCTAATGGATAGTAAGAGAATTTCATGCTCAAACCTATAAAGTTCAAATTCTAAATTTGACCGTGTCGGAAGACCATGGTCGTTGATTGTGAAAACTATAATAAAGAAGTTTTTGGAAAGATGAGAACAATCAAAACGTTATTCAGAGGTGAAAACTTTCATTGCTTAACAAGAGAACTTCACAAGCATTGCAACTAAAAGAATGTACAAATGCACAACATACAAGATCATTATGATCTTCACTATCTACTCTTCAATATCTCCATTATGTTGGAATCAACAAAATTTCAAGTGGCTCATACAACTTCTGTTTGGTGTTTATACGTCGCACTGTGTAACTTCATGAACAGGTTGAGGAATATATGTACTGGTTCAATCATTTCGACGTCACTGAAAAGAGGAACATCATCACTTGTTGCGTTACATTTCACTATCAAAGATTGAACATATGGTCTCCTGCCGTAACCAATTTAACACCTCTGAGTTTGCACTGCTGGCCTTAATGTAGACTGATCCGAACTGCCTCGTGCACCTACAGGAGTCTTGCACATAAACTGGCTAGTATCTGCTATTATCGCTGTCTGGCTGCAAAAAGGAATTTTGTCCATCAGAACTGACATATTTCTCTCTTGATAGTACATCAAGGACTTTTGACAGTAAAATTGCATATAATGCAGCTAATTTATGCCGTACTTCCAAGGAAAAAACATGTCTCTATTCATACGGACCCCCGCCCCTGCACACATAAGAACATGTTTCTGCTGCAAGAAGGAAAATCTTGACAAAGGCTGTTGTTTCCGTGGTGGCAGTATGTTTAAACCTTATGCGCCTAAAGGGTCCATTAATGTTCCAGAATATGGCACTATGCCGAGGGGCAAGGTCTGCGTAGACTCTACCCTCCCTAGACCCCACTTGTGGGATTAGTGCTGATAGTTTTCTTTTTAGCCGACCATGCAGCACTTGCAAGAGTACCTGCAAGGGGCTTCACAACCTATTAATTGCAACCAAAGGGCAGCCCAGTGCACTAAGCCCCCGCTATGCGCAGGGTCCCTGTAAGGGCTGGACCACAAGGATCTATTGTACGCAGCCTCACCCTGCATTTCTACAAGAGACTGTTTCCATAGGTCGTACCCATGACCTCCTGGTCACATGGCAACAACATTACTAGTTCCGCCAAGGCTCCCCTTCAACCTATTAGTTTCTACCATTTCAAAAAGGCCGTATTGGCTCTGGGTGGCAATTTTACATGATTAATTCTGCAGCGGAAGGATAATAGTCTACAAATTGCAAAAAATTAACGGAATAAGTGTACTAAACCTGGTGTTCATTTCTAAGTCACATTCTTTCACTATGTTGTATCCTAGGAAGTTTTATTGCCATCGTCTTTGTTCCCTTCAGTGCTATCTACAGGACGTGTTGGTGTCGAATCCTTTGAACTCAACTGTGCTTCACCTTTACTGTTAGTTTCTCCACTAGCAGAATCTCCCATGATAGAGTTCAAGGCAAGCTGACCAGAATAAAGGAACAAACCAATAGAGTTGATGCCAAAGACAAACGTCGCGAGGTAACATATTCCATTTATTATAGTTCTGCAAAAAGTTGTAAATAAGAAGGTTTCATAATCTTTCAACAGTAAAGCAATGCATTAGCGTAAAGGGAAGCTATTAAAAACTACCTAATCGTTATTGTTATCTGGCGAACCTGTTGCAAACACAAAGAAAGAACGATTATCAAATGGTAACCAATAGAAGTATGAAACTGAAGGATCCAATCCTCTTCATTAACATCAACCAAACAAATGACACCGAAAAGTGAACATTGGCAAGATTCTTTCACTAGAGGTTCTGTTCACATTTGCAAAATCTACTCTGCCAAAGGTAAACAACTGATGGTATGCTATGTTCTAGTTACCATCAATTCTCTACTAAAGAATAGTATAGATTATTCCCTCTCACCCCGTTTTCCCCATTCTGAATAAGTTGTCTGAATGTTTACCCTACTTGTTATGCATTATACGGATCACAGTGGAAAAAATGAAGAAAAGAAACAGCAAATGTAGTAAAGGCAAATGAAATGCAAACCGAGAAACTATCTGAAAGTGCTTGGCGGTTCAGAGAAGCTTCGACGGTAGTGGTGAACTTGTAAAGGAGAAGTGCAATAACACCTGCTGTTAAACCTCCCAAGAGTGCCTGAGCAGGTGAAGGTGGAGTCTTGGCATCAATTGGCGTTGGCGTAATAGCTTTCAAACTCTCCACTGCCTCCTCCTTCAACGTTTTCTTCGTTCCCGTTGACCTAAGTTTCTAATACCAGCAAAAAGAAATCCCACATTATTATCACAAAATAAACATGTATGTTCCTTAATTACCTTCAGTCTATGTTGTTCGGGCTCTCCAAAAATATCATGTCGAGTACATATGCATTTCTAATCAACTGAACAAGAATTGCACAGCTAAGAAGTGATATGCTTTTGCTCATATTTCCATAACCATATTCAATGAAATTAAAAATAAATAGTGAAAAAACATGAGGATGAGAGCATGTACAACCAATTTCATTCCAATAACCTTCTTCCACTCCTTGAGTGGAGGATCTATTGAAAACAACCTCTCGTACACTCTACCCTCCCTCAACCCCACTTTGAGCGATTACACTAGGTATATTGTTGTCGCATTACTATTTGAGAATTCATATCATCTTTTGTTTTCTCAAACGGGATTTTGTAATATTTTTATGCAGACTGCAAATAGAGGCGGAGCCATGATTTCAACTCAATGGGTTGTTGATTTGAGCCTAACAAATTTAAATGCTAATAATATGTTCTAAATTTACTATGTCTATACATTCAATAAATATCATAACAACATATACATTGTTTGAGCAAAAGCTATTGCCGAACCCACATCTAGGTTTCGACCTCCGAATTTGACTGCAAACACGTAAATATACTCATTTTATATGACACTTTTCTTTTCCGGTTCGTTCCAAAAAAAAACTACACTTTTCTACATCTTAAAATAATTGCATGTTTTACCTTCTTTCAACTTCGTGCCCAATCAAATACCGTAACATAAATTAAAACTGAGGGAGTATTTCAAAATGCATTCAAATTCACATACAAAAAGGACCAAAAGTGTCCTTTTAAAGCTGAGTTCAATGTACTAAGCTTCCGTTATGGTCGATTTTACGCAATCTTACCTGCATTTCTATAAGAGGTTGTTTTTATAGCTAGAACCGTATTAGCAAAATTCACACTATATACAGTAAAAAGACACAAGCTTTTACCAGTTCTTTGGCTCGTTTAGCGCGGCGGCGGAGGGAGCGGAAGAGGAAAACCGATACAGCTCCGGTGAGGAGAAGACTGGTGGCGGTTTGAAGCGGCGAAGGGTCATCAGAAGTAGCAAAAATATCCGTTATCGAAGAAGGGAGCTCAATGGGTCCTTCCTCCGGTGGCGCGTTGGTTGTTTCATCGACGGAAATAACCGTTTCATCTGGGGCTTCAGCTAGCAACGACGATGGCGCGTGTGATTTAGTGGCTGATACAGAACGGCGCGTGGAGTTGGATTTTTGAAGGAAATTGTGAAATGGAGTGAGAGAAGTAATGGGGTTGGGAGGAAAAGTGAGAGGGAAGAAGTAATTGGATGAGAGGAAGGATTTGGTTTGCAGCATTTTTGAGTTCTTGGGAGTTTATGTTAATGGTGATGAAGAAGATAAGAGTTATGCTCTTCACACACACACAAAAATAAATAAAAAAATAGGACAATATTGAATAAAAATCTGGATTTTTTTTGGTACAAGTAAAAAAAAATCTCATATGTCCCAATTCTTTATTTGTTTGTTACCTAAGGATAGTAATTTATCATAGTGGAATAGGAATATATTGGGATGTTATCTATTTTAATTAAAAGATAAGTGTTAGAAATATACCTAAATTATCCTTCTTCTTTTTTTAGTTTCATATTTAAATTTTTGAGAGTGTGAGTTTTATACTTAAACTATCACTTATTAGTTTGAGAAACAGAGATCTATTCAAAGTAGACTATTATTTGCAGTAATGTTCTACTTTGGCATATTTGATTAATTAATGTGTTTGAGTGATTTCCTTTAGCCTAGCTTGAAAAGCTTCTTTGTGACTTAATAAAAAAAAGCTTACTGACTTGACCATCAGTGACATGATATACGCTGTTATATACACAGTGATACATGGATGAAATGGGCTAAGACAGGCCCACACAATGGAGCAGCGACTCTTAGTCTTTTAGAACAGGTTCAAGTTTGGGCCTGCTAAGCCCAACAATTTCGAATTTGGCAAAAGCCCAATTTGAGATTTTCCTCCCTTTATTATTGTATTTGATTATTTCTTATTTGACTCTAACTTTTTTTTATTAATTTAGATGAATCCTTGGGGAGATTTCTATTTCATTACTTATTTACTTTTAAGTATTCAATTTTCAAAACCTGTTTTAGTTAAGGTAAATTTAAGCTCTAAGACTAACTTGAGAATTATTGATATTCTTTCAAATTTAGTAACTAACTTTGAATCCACGTTTATGAGTTTGAGCTAATCATTTAGTTCAAAGTCTTGACTCGGATAAAGTTGGGAATTTTTTATATTTTAACATTTAAATTGTTCCATCACTTGGAATAATAAGAGTGTATAAGTATCAATTAGTGTTTTAGCAATTTTTTAAAACAAGTTTTTTTACAAGACTTAGAGTTTCTAACATGTCTTAGAGCTTAAATTTAATCACATTTCACTTAATTACAATCCCTCATGTTGATGGCCTTCCTCTAGGCACAGAAACAGCCTCATATGTGCGGCATCTATTGCGATCGCGTTAGTCCCCGCACGAAAATCATGTAACTTTGAAGAAATGATTAAACCACCAAAAGGGTACCCTTCGTCAGAAGTAAAGCTTCGTGAACACGAAGCTGGTGGACTATTTTCCGTATTTCAAGAATACGGTAGTGGTGCAACTTTTTTTGAACGTGTCACATCAGGATTCGCTATATCAATTCGGACATGTAGGGAACTAGAAGGGCCATTTTGTGACTATTTGTCTAGCCAATATAACAAACCAGTGTACCTAACCTGGCCGGTATTGACCGAGCCATCACCTAAAGATCGTCTAGACAAAAAATGGGCTAATTGGCTCCAACAGTACAAGCTAGGGTCTGTCCTGTTTTGTTCTTTTGGGAGCCAATTGATTCTCGAAAAGGATCAATTTCAAGAACTCATATTAGGGATTGAATTGACTAATTTACCCTTTCTAATCGCATTAAAACCTCCATCTGGTGTCAAGACGATCGACGAAGCCCTACCGGAGGGATTTGAAGAGAGGACTAAAGGCAAGGGAATAGTATGTGGGGATTTTGTGCCACAAATTGGGATTTTGAGTCACTCTTCAATTGGATGTTTTGTGAGCCATTGTGGTTTTGGATCAATGTGGGAATCTTTAATGAGTGATTGTCAAGTTGTGCTTGTACCAAAGTTGGGTGACCAAATTTTGAATACTAGGCTTTTGGCTAATGAGTTAAAAGTTGCTCTTGAAGTTGAAAGAGATGAAAATGGGTGGTTCACAAAAGAGAATTTGTGTAACATTATAAAAAGTGTGATGGATGAAGGGAGTGAATTAATCAAGAAAAAACATGTCAAGTGGAAAGAGACACTAACAAGGCCAGGATTCATGAGTGGTTATATTGAAGAGTTCATCAATGATTTGCACAATATTTAGAAGTTCTTCAACTTTTTATTTTGGGTGTTATGCATCGAGGACGAAGCTATATTTCTATTTACTATTTCGACATAATTCAGTTATTTCAACTCTAAATCTGTATTGTTATTGCATTATCTTAAACGCTAGTCTCTACCTGTGTTATTTATCCTTTGCTAGTATATTATTTCTGCTTTGAATATTGAATTGTATAATGTGTGTATGTCGTGATATAATAAATATTATGATCGTCTTTTTATCAATTATCCATATATAATTATTTTTGGCTTTAACTTGATAAAGTCTAAGCTCTATGCATAACGAGAAGGTGAGTAGTGATCGATTACACAGTTCAAATTTGTGACTTCTAAATCATACATAGATAATTATACCGTTACTCTAAGGCTCTTTTTCAAACTTATGCTTGGTATCTGAGTAAAATAATTATTCGTACATGTTGTTTACATCAAATCAATAAAGATAAATGCCCCTTATATATTTATTAATTACTTAATCATGATTAAGTTATATATATAGATTACTATATATGATTTAAATTGCTTGGTATTGTATAATTAAAATTATAGACCGTTCATGCCTCTTTTCTTATTTGCTTGTACTTCTAATTATTTGCTTTCTTCTCCATCGTAACTTTGTAGAGATTAATGGCAGCCATCAAATTACACCACCTCTCACCATTTTGAAATTACCGTCATAATTATGTTAATCGATACACCACAAATCGCAGATAATAATTCTATCCTCATTCTCCACAATCAGGAACTATGGACCCAATTTTTTTAAAATCGAAACAAATTTAAACTTAATACAATGACATCAACTAATTTTCTTTAATAAACTTTCAGTACAAGGAAGATTCTTGATCCTATATTCAATACTCAATAGACCCACGGAAATTCTTGTGACCCCTTGCAATTTTTGTGATTAACGGAGCTCGTTTGTGGCAAGTCAAAATTAGAACTCAAACTTTTAAACTAATTTTAATGGTGATTTCAAGTTGTGCTTCAAAGTTTCAACCTTTAGCTTTAATTTTCAGCAATAGAGAATTCTTCAAACCATCGACGAACTCAGCTTTTTCTCCTAATTTAAAAATATAAATTCAAAAAATTCATATGATTGCTCATCGATTACCCCTGAACTATCGTAAATGGTAAGCAGATACCCTCCGTCATACTATTGGGACATTGATGCCCTTGCCGTCTAAAAACTAGAGCATATATGCCCTTCACTCTAACGGAAGACTAAATAGGGACACGTGGTGCAATCTTATCCATCGATTCGATATTTAATCGACGGATAAGATTATGACACGTGTATGTCCCGTTAGTATAAAGGGTATATATGCTCAGTTTTTGGACGGCAGGAGCACCAATGTCCCAAAAATATGATGAAGGGTATCTGCATACCATTTATGATAATTCGGGGGTATATTTGTCCTTTTCCCTAATTAAAATTATTGACCATTCATGCCTTTACTTTTGTTACATTCATTTTAATTTTGATATTAACGTTTAACTAGTAGGCGATAGAAGTATTTATCATAATTAACTTTTCTATTAGTTTTTTTTAAAAAAACAAAGAGAAAATGGTCAAATGCCCCCTAATATATATACGAATTTTTAACTACACATTTTAATTTCACGGGAGTTCTATCACCCTCCTAAACTATTTAAAATTGAAATTATTACCACGCTAAATACCTACATGGCAAAGCGAGTTTATTGTACTCTCTTTGAGAGAGTGAAGATCAAAAATAAATATTAAAATTTTACTTTTAATATTTTTTTCATAAATATATACATTATCTTTATTCCTTTCTTTTCTTATTTGTTTCTACTTCTAATTATTTGCTTTCTTCTCCATAGTAACTTTGTAGAGATCAATGATAGACATCAAATTACACCACCTCTCACCATTTTGAAATTGCTTCAAATTTTAGATATAAGCTTCTCTCAACATTTTGATTTTTTTGATATTACCCATTCAAAACGGAGCTCGTTTGTGGCAAGTCAAAATTAGAACTCAAGCTTTTAAACTAATTTTAATGGTGATTTCAAGTTGTGCTTCAAAGTTTCAATCTGTAAGTTCGATTTTCAGTCATAGAGAATTCTTCGAACCATTGACGAACTCAACTTCTTCTCCTAATTTAAAAATATAGATTCAAAAAATTCATATGAATGCTCATCAATTTTCATAGAGGTCCGGCATTCTTCAGATCCAAACATTTCAGCTATGAACTCAACTAGCCTAATATTTTCAGCTTCAAACAATTTGCAACCAACATTATAATAAAAAAGTTTCAATATATGAAGATCCAAGAAACACATCTACAAATTTTGAACTTTTGACCTTCAACACGACTTTAGAATAATAAATTAAAAAGGAAAAAAATTTTTTTAAAAAATATCCGCATGTCAAACGTGTGCATTTCACCTGTCAACATAAATGTGATTGTGGCTTTTTAAGGATATAAATTTCAATTTTAAACAGTTCAGATGGGTAATAGGATTTCGGTGAAATCAAAGTGTGTAGTTGGAAATCCGAATATAGATTAGGAGGACATTTGACCATTTTTTCTTTTAAAAAATGTTGATAAAAAATGTTGAAACGACAACTGACTCCGTCAATTTTCTTATAAAATATAGTTCTTTATAGTTTTCACATATTTTGTGCTAAAAATAACCTAACAAACGTCGTTAAATTTTTTAAAAAATCTGTCATTATTTCGTCGAATTTCTTTTATTATTTAGTAATATATTATATTCAATCTTATTTCTCGTTATACTCATAATCTCTTGATCATATAGCAACAAAAGTTTAACCTTATCATTATTTCCAAACTCATTTTGCTATCTATCTTCTAATAACTTGTCATCTTCAAATTTTCCAACTCATTTTGTTATCTTGAAACTTCTTATCCTCATCTTGACACTAATTTGTTTGTATCTGTTTATCCAAAAACTTTGAAGACTTACCATTATTCCATCTCCTATATAAATAAATATTACGCATTGCAACACCAACTTTTCACAAAAATATCACTTTATTATAAAGTTTGATTAACTTCTATACGTCGATAATTTAAAAGAATTTCGTGATAGAGTTCTCCATACAGCTAGAGAGAGACAATTTACAGGTATGTTTTCCTCCAAAAAGAATGTTGTTTTGTGAAATAATAAAGTAAATATTTGAAGAATAATATATGCTTACGTACGAAGAAAAAAAAGAAATAATATCGTTTGTTATTTTTTAGTGTCGGAAAAAGATATTGAAATTAGTAATTATTAAAAAATTTAAGTCAGGTATATTGACATTGTAAAAAATTATGTGTCATCGTGTTAAATTAATTATAATTATCTAACTTGATGAAATAAAAAATCATATAGAATTAAACTCTTATGATATGGTTAAATTGATAATTTTGTTGTAATGATTAGTTCTTCAATTTATTTATCAGAAGAAATATATTTAAATCTTATTCTTACAAAAGAATGGGCTGGAAACAACACTATGATTTTCAGGCCCAGAAAAAGGCCCATGTGATAACTACTACTCTAGTGCAGAGTCGAGCCCTGAGATTTGACTGTGGACTTAAAAAATATCTATAGACGCTTTACATTCAATCATGATGGATAAACTTACATTATTATTTTGTCGGCATAGAGTAAATCGATGCGTATATCCTTGATATCTTTATTGCTTCTTTTCTAGTAAAAGAAGTTCACAACCTATGGATCTTCTACATCCACGTGACTTTCTAAATGAAAAATTTATAATGGTGATGTATGAACCAATTTACGTGCATCTCAACTAATTTCACGAGATATCTATCACCTTCTACCAACAACATGTATCAAATAACTCTATTTACTAAGATTAGAATAAATGAGAATTTCATTTGAACTTCTAAAGGCTTACTTTAGACCTAGGGTAGAAGTTAGCTTTGACATCTTGTTTGGATCAACTCATTTTAAGTGTTTTAAAGTTAAAATAGTTTTAAAACACTTTTCAAGTGTTTGAGTAAAATTAAAAGTTTTTATAAGCACTTAGTTTTAAGCTACAATGACAAAAATAAATTAAAAGTCATAAATTAGAATTTCTAACTTATGAATTTCAACTTATAAGTAAAAAATGAAAAGACAATTCAAACAGGCTCTTAAAGTTGGAAATTTCATTTGAACTTCTACAGCCTAACTTTAGACCCGCGGCGAAAGTTAGCTCTCGCATAGCTAAGTTTGGTTATTTCATTTTAATTTCTAAAGCCTAATTTTAGACCTTGAGCGGAAATTAGCTCTCACATAGCTAAGTTTGGTTATTTCATTTTAACTTCTAAAGCCTAATATTAGATCTTGAGCGGAAGTTAGCTTATCATAACTAAATTTGAAATTTTCATTTAAATTTCTAAAGCCTAATTTTAGATCTGGGCCGAAGTTAGCTCTGATAGTAATTAAACTTCGGTCCCAGATCTAACTTTAAATCATCACATCTGAAAGTAACTGTCACAATCCAAAAATGGATGTGATGGCACTTGTCTTATCCCATCAAGACAAGTCATCCTAAAATTCAATCATATCGATAGAGTGCGGAAATAAAACAAAAGTCCAATAACAATTATTAATACGAATAACAAGTCGACTTAATTCAATTCTCAAAACCTGGTTGTCACATGCACAAGCCTCTAATGTAAAAACTAGAATTGAAATAAAATACGCAAGTCTCAAATGACGTTGTCTTTCAAGTAACAATAGAATCATAAACATTAGTAAGAAGGTCCGCTGAGATGATAAACAACTACCTCACAAATCTCCACAGAAAGCCTCAGAAACGAAGGGAATAGAAGGTATCACGAAGATTCGGGCCCGTAACCTACAAAAATGTAGAAGACACGGTACTCAACAAGCAAACCTCTAAACACAAGCTAAGGGAACAAAATACGGGTACTCCTTACACCCTATCCGAACCTTCACAACTACAACCTGCATAAAACCAGCCCAACCTAACAGTTCACAGTTTACAAAGCACACAACTCAACAACACTCTAACATATTACATATTCTCAATAACAACTCAATATTCATCAATCACAAGTTTCACAGAAAGGCACTCACAAGATCAGCAACACACAAGATCAAGTTCATCAATGATAAAAATATGCAATGCAATAAAATGCAATGTCAAGTATAGTGGTGCTTGTCTGACCTAACGATACACACATGATGTTTCTCAGTTTGGGACCCATAGGGGACATATCTGTCCATGCATCCATCGCAGCGTGCGATACGACCCTTGATATATAGTATCCATCGCAGCGTGCGATACGTCCCTCGAAATATAGTATCCATCGCAGCGTGCGATACGACCCTTTGATATATAGTATCCATCGCAGCGTGCGATACGTCCCTCGAAATATAGTATCCATCGCGGCGCGCGATACGTCCCTCGAAATATAGTATCCATCGCAGCGTGCGATACGTCCCTCGAATTGGTACATCCTCTTATCACATAACACTTATCACAACCATGTCTCAAAACCAATGCAAATGACATGCTCACAAAAAAAATGAGAAAATGACCATTTTAATATCAATGCACAATTCGCAAAAAAGAGTGAAGTTCCGCCCGCCTTTGAAGGCTAGCAACAATACAACCGTGATACAACATCAACAATTAAACAATAAGCCTTCAAATCATTCTCAAACATCACACACCAACAATTTATCACATTACCTTTTTATTACCCTTTTTCTATCATTAGAATTATTCAACATGGACAAGTCAATCCCTCCACCAATTTCCATTACTCCCAAACACATATTACAAGGAAATACACGAATTCCACACACTTAACAAGGGTTTAGAAATTCACTTGCCTCAAATAACTGAACAATCACTCCGAGACTTAAGCCTTCCCTTTTCGTTAAGCTTCCAAATCAATGCAATCTATTCAAGTACATATTCACAATAAGATTTCGAAACTAACAACACTCACATTATTATGTGTTTAGCCTTGACCTAAAAATTCACTAGACTTTATAATCAAGTTCGTAACTCTTGATGCCAATTAACATTTCACTATCATAGTTTTCCAAGTTTCAAGTCTAGGATTAAATTCCAATTATTTCCTTTCCAATATCATAATTCGAATGATATTCACTTATTACCATACATATAATATTTAATTACACATACCAACCTATCAAAACTTGAATCATAATATATATAATAACCAAAATATAAAATTTAAACCGAATTGCTTTAGGAACAATTACTTTTTCCTTTGACACCCTTTTATTCCAACCAATGATTGGCCCATTATTCCTATTAATTTCCAAAACAAACTCACAACCCATTTTAACAAGGGTAAATTACAGAAATCACATACTTTTAAGGTAAAATTACAATTTATTTCTTAAAAGTTTATAATTACAGAAATGATAATATAAGCGCTAATACATTAATCTGATGCGCGAGGTACATTAATCGTTAAGTAAGATACATTACATTTTATGCATGATACACTAATATGTTGTACATTTTATACAAAATACACTAATCTGATACGTGAGATACACTAATCTGATACGCGAGATACACTAATCTGATGTGCGAAAATGAGGAATTTTGGAGATTTGTAAAACTTACAGGGGATAATGGTAATAAGTAAACTAAAATGTGAGATTTCTATAATTTTTCCTTTTAACAAACATACTGCAATTCACCTCAATATCCCATCTAACTCTTTAATGAATTAAAAATATTAACCAGCAGATATACATATCTTATATCCTAGTACTGTTCATCCGCCAACCATAATAATTTAACCAATACCCTCTATTTCATAAACATACGTAAATAACATATGCATATATCAGCAACTATCCTTATTTTTATATAATGTAATTAATGTATGCCTACCAAGAATTGAAGATGGCCGAAACGTGTATCTGCAACTCTTTTTCCTCTTTGATCATTAAATTTTGTTGACGGGATTTTTTTATCTTAAACTATTTTTTTAAGAAATAAAAAAATGTTCATTTAAACCATTTTATAAGTGTCCCACTAAAATTATACATGAGTTATAATATACATATACCAAGATCCTTTTATTTTAGATACATTTAAAATAATATTTAACATAAAATTAATAACCTTGATAACATTTAAGTTCTTTTATGATAATTTCAACTTCTTGAAGTCTATAATATGAAGACATAATTTGCTACTCTAATTTTTCTCATATAATTAAGAAATATTGGAATTTTTCATTATTGTCTCACTAATGTTCAAAGGTTGGCATAGACTAATAATTACCTAATTATAAGCTAATTTCATCATCATAATATACACAGCTAACTAACCGACTTGTTTGTTTTTGTATTTATTAGCACTTTATTTTAATATGTTTTACTAGTGGCTATTAAATTTTATTTAATTATATTATATAACATTATTAATTTTATTGGACTGCATGGATCAATAAAATAGTTAAAATAGGGACCTTTTTATTTCTTAAAAAGTTAGCTTAAAATAAAATTTTCATCTCAATAAAATCTAATGAAATTTTTTATTTAAAATGGGGACGTATATCCATTTTTTTTTCTTTTGATTACTATATAGCAAAGTATAGTTATAAAGAACATATAATATAAAAGATAAGGTTTACATAAAAAAATATGATCGTTATAGTGAACTGTTATCTTGTGATAACTAAAAACTTTTTCGACATCTTTAGTTTTGACATTTAAAAATCTAAATTAAACGCACTTTCACCCTTCAATTTCACGTGAAGATCTAACTATATAGAGCTTTTGATTTAATCATTGGTAACAACTCAACATGTAACATTAATGTTATATAATTAACTAGACGCATATTATATGTTTAAATATTACATCGAATTTTGGATCGCGTATCACTTAATATATGGTTATATGGAGTTATGGACACGTGAATTGACAGACAATCTTCTAATTATTATTTTATATATATACACAGTACTAGTGGCAAGAATTTTTGGTTAAATAATTTTAAATTTTTAATTAAAATAAGTTATATATTTGTATTTGCATAATAGTAAATCATCTCATTAAGTGTGAAATGAATACTTACAAATATTATTAACATTGTAAATTTTAAGTTTTTATATATTTTAAATTTTAAATTTTTAATCTAAAATAAATTATATATATAATTATGTGGTAACAAATTATTTTATCTACAATAATATATATGTATAAATTTTAGGAATCACATTGTTTTAATATGAAATTACAATATATCCGTGTTTAGTTTGTAATTACATTAATCCCTTAAAAAGTAACACAAATTGGATACATAATATGTAGCTCGGATGCATTAAAGAGTATCTCGAATATATTATAACATAAACCGGATACATAATATGTAGCTCAGATACATTAAAAACTAGCTCGGATACATAATATTTAGATCGGATACATTAAAAACTAGCTCAAATACATTATAAAATAAACCGGATACATAATATGTAGCTCGGATACATTAAATACTAGCTCAGATACATTAATATGTAGCTCGGATACATTAAAGAAATAAGGAATTTTAAAGGTTTTTAAAAATAGAAGGGAATATTGAAAATAAAGGAAACATAAGACGTGTATTTCAATAATTTTTCCTAATATATAATATATTTGCGTGAAGAAGATTAAATAATAAAGCAATATCATTGATTAAGTAAGAAGCAAAAAAGATAAACAAAAGAAAATTAACTAATAAGCAATAATTGGTGAAGTAACTAATCAGTATTCCCTCTATCCCTAATTACTTATCCATTTTTGAATTGACACACCTATTAAAAAATAATGAACGACATAGTTAATTTATCATTTTACTCCTATTAATTATAAAGTGGATGAACTAAAAATTTAAGATTTTCAAGAAGTTTTACCTTTTTTTAAATTAATTAATTAAGGGTATAATAGGTAAAAAAAAAATTTGTCTTTGCTTAATTTGTCAAAATGAACAGTAAAAAAAGGAAAATTGGACAAGTAATTAGGGACATTTTGAGACATTCTAAAATAATATAGTGAACAACTATTATTTAACAGAGAGAGTAATTAAGAAGCTCAAAAGAAAAATAAAATTAATTATTAATTAACTAATAATTCCAAAAATAGTCCTTACTACCCCAATTGAAGTGAGTGCGTGGATCGTTATTTAGATTAATCATTTTTTCGAAATTTGTTTGATATTTTAAATTTGTCAATTCAATGTATCATTGTATATGTTCGAAAAATGTGCCTTTTTTCTTCCAATTTTTCATTTAGTGTCTGTTCTCCGCATTAAAGCATCGACTAAATTTAAAATCGCGCATTACAGGGCTTGTTAGAAGGTGACGCTCCCAACAAAATATTCTTTATACTTAGGACTCAAACTCGAGATTTTTAGTTAAAAGTGGAGCAGTCCCACCACTACACAACACACCATAAAATGTGCCGCTTATAATCACCTCAAGGTGTTCATGTGGTATCTCACATCAAGAAAAAAACATTTTGTATTTCAAAATATTGTTTCAAAATTTTTATAAATAATTTTTTCTATGAAATTTTGCTTCCAACATTTTAGAAACCAACATTTTTTTTGGGTATTTGTCTCAGTTCTAGTTTTTGCAGAAACTTTTTTTTTTCTTTGAAAATGTTTGGTTTTTTTTTTTCTCCAAAGTTTTTTTTCTCAAAAAATTAAATTATTTTCAACACCGTGGAGAAAATATATAGCTCTCATCTTGGCGCGTGGGGAACTTATAACCACACAACATCAAAGCATATGGACAGTTTCCTACTACTGGGTGGGTCCCCATACCCGGTAAGAATACCGATCTCGCGTCAATTTGGTGTATTAAATTTTTGCTATGCATAAAATTTCGATAAAGATCAGACTATAATGACTCTACATTCTACATAGTGTGAATTTAGATTAGTTAGACCAATGAGCTTCTAATATGAATGATTGACGGATTTGAGCACATAGTTAATTTCAAATTCGAACCCACTGAATTTAAATTTTGTTTATCCCTAATAATAGGGAGCTCTTTATCTTATAATGAATTCATATAACATGAATTTAAGTTATTTGGATTCGTGAATTACTAATATAAAATTAGAATCCATTAAATCAAATCTCAAATCTGTCATCTGTTAATAGGAAGAACTTAATTTCAAATAAGTCTATATAACACAAATTTAAATTAATTAAACTAACACACTACAAATGCCATATATTAAAAAAAAGTGTAGTCTAATTTAATCAGATCAGTAAGCTTCAAATACTAATGATCAGAGTACATGAACATATGCTAATTAATAGGTAGGGTAAAAGGACATGAACCCATACTAATTAATACTGATGAAAGAAAAAGGACACGAACCTATAAGAATTGGATTAATGAATTCCAAACTCGAACTTATAAAACTTAAATCTTAAATTTATCTTAAAAGTTCTTTATCCCATAACGAGCCTATATAATGTAAATTTAAATTAATTAGACTTATAAATTCTAATATGGAATGAACCTAAGTTCAAATTAATCGATCAACTAATTTTGTAAAATTTAAATTCTGAATCAATTAATTTTAAACTCGAATTCATAAAGTTCATATCTCAAATCCATTTCTATGATTTGGGAGCTCTTCATTTCATAATAAATTCATGTAGCGTGAATTTAAATTAATTAGACCAGTAAGTTTCTAATTTGGAATGAACCTAAACTCAGATTAATTGAATCAACTAATTCAGTACTCGAACCCATATAGTTTAAATCTTGGATCAACTAATTCTGAACTCAAAGTCATAAAGTTTAAATCTTGAATCCACTCCTATTAGCACAGAGCACTTCATCTCACAATAAATATACTTGACATGAATTTAAATTAATTAGACTAGTAAGTTTCTTACCCCCGTAATGAACCTAAACCCATATTAATTGAATTAGCTAATTCTGAACTCAAGCTCATAAAATTCGAATCTTAAGTCAATTAATTCAAAACTCGAACTCATAAAATTCAAATCTAGAATCAATAAATTCCAAACTCAAACTCATAAAGCATCAACTAATTCTGAACTCGAACTCATAAAATTTAAATCTTGAATTAACTAAGTCTGAACTCAAACTCATAAAATTTAAATCTTAGATCTGCTTTGATTGATAGTAGGAAGCTCTCTTCATCTCATAACAAATCCATGGCATGTGAGTATAAACTAATAGAATCACCAAACTTGGAATATCTAATAATTAATGAAGTTAGTGAGATTCGAATCCCCAAACAAGTAAAAAAATAGGTGGATCTTGAATCTCTATATAATAAGTCAAAAATGAGTGGTCTTAATACAAACTACAAAGCAAATAAAAGTGAACTTTGTTGCTTTGTCATTTTTCTCTCTTGTAATTTTCAGAGTAGTAACTAAAAATGGAAGGCAATTTGGGTGGCGGAGTTAACAACCAAATTGAAATTGAAACCCCAAACAACATCACAATCAAAGGGATTCTTGGATTGTTAATGGCAAATACAGAGGCAACAGATATCAAGAAAGTTATATCATTAGGAATGGGTGACCCAACATTATATTCTTGTTTTCATTCACCTGATGTTGCACATGATGCTGTTATTGAATCTCTTACTTCTCACAAATTCAATGGTTATTCACCTACTGTGGGGCTTCCTCAAACAAGAAAGTAATGTACCCTCAACTCTCTCTTTCAATTATCGTATTATTTCGTTGTTGTTACTGTTCTGTGTGTGGAATTATACTTAATATGTTATTGCTGTAGTTGTGGTGTCAGTGACAACAACTTACATGCACCTCAATTCCCCTCCAACCCCCACCCCCACGCCTTCTCTTTTTTCTTTTTTTTTTAATAATAGTAGTGTTTCGGTTATTGCATTATTTCATTGTTGTTATGTTTTCTTTTTTTGATGTTACTGCTATTATTTATGTATTTCCTTTTTTCAAACTGTTTGGAAATGCTTTATTTAAACTGAGGTCTATCGGAAATAACTTCTCGTAGAGAGGTATATTTTACTTTGCCCACCCCCACTTGTGGGTTTACACTGGTGGTGCCTGGGCCAGCTTACACGCAACTCAATTTTCCCATTTTTATTTAATAATAGTGGTGTTCAGTTATTGTTTTTTTTTTTTTTTTATGTTGTGTACTACTTTGTATTTTGGATTATTTTGTTTGTTGTTAGTGTTCTCATTTATGTATTCTCTTATTCCAACTATTTGGAAATGGTTTATTTAACCTGATGGTTTGTCGAAAATAGTCTCTGTATCTCTACGGGATAGGGGTAAGGTCCGTGTATACTCTACTCTCTCCTCCCCTGAACCCCATGATTGGGATTACACGGGCTATGTTGTTGTTGTAATTATGGTGTTCAGTCAGCTTAAATGTACCCTCAATGTTTTACTAGTTGGTTACTTTGTTTTAATTTGTTATTGCATATTTTTTGATCGAACAGGGCGATTGCAGATTATTTGTCGCGTGAGCTCCCAGAAAAGTTATGTGCAGATGATGTTTATATCACAGCTGGTTGCACCCAAGCCATTGAATTAGCATTGTCGATTCTGGCTCGCCCTGGTTCTAACATATTGCTACCGAGGCCTGGTTTCCCAATTTATGCACTTTGTGCTGCATTTAGAAACATCGAAGTTCGATACTTTGATCTCATTCCAGGCAAAGGCTGGGAGGTTGATTTCAATGCTGTTGAAGCTCTAGCAGATCATAACACGATCGGAATAGTTGTTATAAATCCTGGGAATCCTTGTGGAAATGTTTATAGTTACCAGCATCTTCAAGAGGTTGTTCTTACTGCTCTTTTTCCACACAACTTTTACTATCTCTCTATTTTCTTATAACCGTGGTGTCTGGGCCAGATTGCGTACACCTCGACTAATCCAACTGTTGTTTTTCCTTTTAACATTCTGTATTAGTTTTGAGAATTTGTTTTGTATGTTTAAATCAGATCGCGGAAACTGCTAAGAAGCTTAGGACCATAGTGATCGCAGATGAAGTATATGGTCATCTTGCTTTTGGGGCTAACCCCTTTGTACCAATGGGAATTTTCGGAGACATTGTTCCTGTGCTTACTCTCGGTTCTTTGTCTAAGCGATGGTTAGTCCCTGGCTGGCGCCTCGGTTGGCTTGTCACAAATGATCCTAATGGCACCTTAAAAAATCCAAAGGTTTGTACTAAACGCTACATGACCAAGTACTTAGAGATGAATTAACTCCTTTTACGACTTAAAATCTCTGTTTTTCTTCTCTCTGTACCGACTTATGGATGAAATTGTTTTCAGTTTGTTGAGCGTATTAAGAAGTATTGTGACATTTGCGGAGGTCCAGCTACCTTTATACAGGTTTGCATTTTATCCCTCATATTCTTTGTCGAATGTATATGATTAAGGCGTCTTAGAATTGTAGTTTACGATATGATCAGTCGTAAATACAATAAGTACTGCAACATTTCTGAGTTTTAGACAAGTCATGCAATTGAATCTCATGTTGTGTAGGCGGCTGTCCCTCGCATTATTCAGCAAACTGAAGACGTTTTCTTCAGGAAGACCGTTAACTTGTTGAAGTGGACTGCAGACATTTGTTGCGAAAAGATAAAGGAGATTCCTTGTATTAGCTGTCCGTATAAACCAGAAGGATCAATGGCCGTAATGGTAAGCAGTGAGAGAAATCGAAAACCAATAAATTCATCAGGTATATGCTTTTCGATTTTAAAATGATGTCTCTAATGTATGCAGGTGAAGCTGCATCTACCACTTATGGTAGACATAAGCGATGATATTGACTTCTGTTTCAAACTGGCGAAAGAGGAATCTGTTATACTCCTTCCAGGTAAGAACTAGTCAACTAACAATCGCGTTAAAACAACAATCCTTTAAAAAAGTAAGACCACAACTTAGACATAGACAAGAGAGAGTTTCTCAGATGGTAAGCATAAGGTTGTGAGTTCGAGTCACCAAAGGAGCAAAAAGGTGGGAGCTCCTAGGGATGGGCGGAAAAAAAACAAAAAACTTAGACTATAAGTAGATCAGCTATGTTGCTCGGACTATCCAAAAATGCTGCTACACCATATTGGATCCGACACACACCAGGTGGTAATTTTTGAAGAGTCTGAGCAACATATGAGAACAGAAAGAGGAAGTCTTATATATTTCAAGAAACAATTGTTTGGAACTATGAACGAATAAGCATTTATAACGAGGTGATTTCATCTGAACGAAACGTTTGCAGGACTTGCTGTGGGTTTGAAGAACTGGATTAGAATAACCTTTGCCGCGGATCCAGTTTCTCTTGAAGAAGCACTAGGAAGGCTCAAGTCTTTCTGTCAAAGGCATTCGTATCAACAAAATGATCATCATTGATTCTAGTCTGCTTAACGCCTACATAAATTGTTGCAGCAATTTATTGATTTATGAAAATGCAATAAGTAATAAAACTTTACAGGCTGATCGTATGGCAAGTTACATCACATATTGAACTGCCAATATAGTTCTGTTGTACCTAATAATATCTTGTAAGAGAAACCTTGAATTACAGTGCAATAAAATGAAATATGTGGTTACTCTCGATTTTGAGTTTGTATTTGACTAGTCGTGGGGAAGTGGAGCCTTGGTGTATCAAACTGTGTAAACAACCTCTCGCAGAAATGCAGGGTAAGGTTGTGTAGAATAGACCCTTGTGGTCTAGCTCTTCTTTGGACCCCGCACATAGTAGGTGCTTAGTGCATCGTGTTGACACCCAATTTTGACCTAACATTTTCAAGATTTTTAACTTTTAAGTTTTATTTTATTCAATAGTTCAAAATATATTTTTTTATAATTTTAAATAAGTTTATCAATATTTATCCTTAATTATCAAAATTTTAGATTTTTTATCAGTTAATTTTAATTACATTACTTTTTGTCACAGCCTGTTGAATACGTTCAAATATTTGTTCATTTTGATTAAATCATTATTTCTGTTAAATTGCATTGTTTTATACGTCATGGTTATGTTCATTACATTATTTGGCGTTTTTAGCACAGTCTAGAAATATTATTAAATTAGGATAATAATTATATACACAAATATTTAATTTAAATCCACAATTTGATCCCATTGTAAAATTATTTTCCTATATATGTTTTGATTAAGTTAAAAAATGAGGTGGTGGTGAATATTTTTTTAGATTGAAAGGAAGAATTCCAAATGTGTGAAAAAATCCTAATTTATCTTCCTTGAGCTGTAGTCACCATCCAGCTCAAAATAGCAACCCAAACAACCTGTTACTCTCCTCTTCTCCACCGGAACACCACCCCAAAAACCCACCAAAAAGCAATGGCAAACAGACCCAAAACCCTACCTGAAACCTCCTACTCGAAACCACCAGCTCCATCGCGACCCACCACCACCGGTCACCCCTAAATCTCCCACGAAACCCAGCTGGTCAGCAACTCACACGAACCAAATTCCATTTCCGGCTAGCTTAAACCTGCAAATAGCTACCAATAGGCCCACCACCACTGGAAACAACCAATAAATCACCTTCGAACAAAACCCCATCTTCCCCGACCAAACGCCAACCCACCACCGGTGCTCACCCCCTTTCCCTTTCTAGCAACCAAAATCACCAACGAGCCCTATTACCACCAAAAAGCCCACCTAAAACAACTCCTCCGCCAGACCCCAAAACTCCCTCTGTTTTCCAGCAAATAGTCAACAACAACAACACCAAACCACCGCTGGAAACCACCTCAACGCCTTAGCAACTCCAGCAGCGAACAACAACCCAAAACCCCCTCATTTTTCTGGCGAAAAACAACACAACCATACCCTTCTGTTGGAATACTGACCCCCAGATTTGCTTAAGGTACATGTATATTCGATTTGTTCCTTTGCAGATTACAACAGTTACGTTATGTAAAACAAATAAAGTAATGACGCAATATTTTATCGCGGAAAACCCCGGCTCATAAAGGGTAAAAACCATGACCTACACCTCTGTAGGATTTAACTCTACTTCATTAAACTTTGAGCTTTAACAAAAGATTACAAACCTATGTAACCTAAGGAATTATAAACTCTAATTCCTAGACGTCAACAACCAACTAGATCGTCGATCTCACTTCAAGTTATGAATTCAGATTACAACTCTTGCAATCCTAGGAACTAACTCTAATTCCTAAACTCCAACACAAATCCCCCAAGGTTTATGTTCCCAAGTCTTTAAGTTTCCCCAACTTGAAGACTTTATTCCTACTCCAGTTTATACTTCACTAGATCTAGAAAGAACTAAAGATACAACTCGATAAAAACTCAATACAAGCAAACTTGACTTAAGAACTACAAAACATAAGCCTATGAATCAGTTCTTCAATTCTTGTTTTCTTGCGTTGGCTACACTTCGGAATCAGAAATCACTCAAATATGAACTCCTCTATTTGATTGTATTATGCTTGTAACTCTCTGTTTAAGTGCGCAAGTTTCTCCAAAGAAAATATTGCCCTATTTATAGATTTGGACTTAAATCCAAAACCTATTTCAACTTGGACTCCTACTCATACTCGACTTCCTCTTCTGCGTAGAACTTGGAAGCTCACGTGGTATGTTCTTTTTTTTCCTACTTCGTGTAGTTTTCCTATTTGGTTGGGCTTTGATTTATTTCCTTCTTGAATCTTTATTCACACTACTTCCTTCTTTGCTTATGTTTCTTACTTTGATTATGCTTCCTACTTCGCTTAGGATTTCTTTAAGGAAACCTTTTTGCACTGCTTTCTAGTCGAATAAGCAACCCTTCCACTACTTTATAACTTCTAATTCACGTGGTTGACGTTCTCCTTATCCCAGTCGAATTCGGTTAGAAAGGAACATGTCGGTGCAACCGGTTCCTTTCATTTGTTCCTCTATTTGTCAATTATCAAAATCTTTCTCGATCTAATACCTTTTCCTTTCCTCCATGAAACCAACAACGAGCCTCAACTAGAGCTCAAGCGATACCCCAAATCCAACCAGCTCCTCCGGCGAGGAGCTCTTAGCTCTGATGAACCGGAGTAATAAAACAAGCAATAAACCACATCGCTGCTAGCTGCGAACCCCGATGAAACTCTCAAACTCCAACACCGGTGGCGGACAACCAGATTTGGCCTGAATTGTGACCTATTTCGTCTCGCTACTGAAGAAATAATGCTCAAATGAAGCTCTGTTTTCTTTTACCATTAAGATTCTTTGCTTTTATTATTTTATTGCTTTTCAGTATTGTTATGATGATCTTTGGATATTAATTATTTGTGAGTATATTATTTCCTTAAAAGTCTTCATGCTATGGTTAATTGCTGATTATGTGTTTTTTTTAATGCATTTCTTTTATTTTAATGTATTTTGCTTCCTCCATAATTGTTCCACTAATTATCTTTTGTTTTGTAGTGAATTTAATCATTTTCGTAATTATTAATGACATATTTTGTTGTTGTTTAGATTATATTCATACCCTATAAGATAAGACATTACAGTATTTTAGTATTATTATTGTTTGCTTCATTAATTATCGTTGATGACATAAAATATTAAAGAATTTGCCAATATTTTAGTATTATTATTGTTTGCTTCATTAATTATCCATTATTGTTCTTATTTTATTCATATATATGGCAGCTCGTTGATGACATAAAATATTAAAGAATTTGCAATTTCCAGTAGCTAGGTTGCTATTATTATTATTATTATTATTATTATTATTATTATCGTCGTGGCGTTATGTTGTTATCATATGGGTGCTACATCTTGGTTTATATGATCTTTGGTTTGCTTTATATTTTAAGTTAAAATTGTTCAATGAAAAAATTTCTCCGTCGATTTTCGAGACCTCTTCATTGTAAAAGACGGAAATTTAGTTTAAGTTCATATATTTTGTATGTTAAAATTGGCCGATGAAGAAATTATCGTTGATTTTCAAGGCCTTCAATGTTAATTAGACGGGTTTTTATTTTTAAGTTATTATTTGATTTATTCATTTTTATTCATATTTATTTATTACTAACAATTTTACTAAGTGTCTTTACAGGTACACAGGTTTGCTTCTCATTGAAGCTATTCGAATAAAGTTCGAATAACATTCTTTATTCATTATTTTGTATTATTCACGTTAGGCAAAACCGTTTCTTATATTATTGATTTACTTTATTATTTGTATATATTACATATTTGTTTTACTTGTATATTGTGTTATCTCCTGCTCAATTTGAAAAAGATGAATTCAGTCGAGAATCACATTTGTGGATTTCGAAGGATGCTTAACACCTTCCCTTTAGAATCAGTTGAACCCCTTACCTAGAATTTAATGGTTTCGTAGATCAATTAATTGATTTCCTAGTTTTTCCTAAAATGAGGTGGCAACTCCTTTAAAATTCTTATTTTCTTAAAATTCTTTTAAAATTGAATCAATTGTTTATTTTTTGAGTCATCACGACGTTTCACCTTATTTGAATAGAGTAGGGATGAAAACACATCGCTCTGCCCTTTTATTTGATCGATTAGTCGCGGGATATTCTCAAACATTGCATAACGGGTTGTCTTCGATAATGATGCTAGAAAGATACTTGTTATACTTGTGAAGCTTGAGTTCTTCTTCTGAAATACATATTTACCAACACTAAAATGGAAACTTGTGATGTGGTATAGCTTGAAATGTTCATTTAAATAATCTATGTTGTTTGTCACTCCACAAGTTGCCGCACTCATGTCTGATCCGACAAATATGCAACACTCTTGGAAGATCTTGACACACATTAGTTGATATTTTCGAATAGTCCAAGCAACATACACATTAGTCGACTTAAATCAACAAGACATGATTTTAAGTTTGAAATTTTATTTCGATATATAATTGGATTTCTTAAGTTGTATTTTTCTCGTAAACATAAAGATTTCATAATTTTTGATATTTGAATATTGACACATATATAATCTCTTCACGTTGATAAACCCTTTGCTCAAATAAGAAATATTGATCTTAACACCTTGTTTGTATGGTTGTTACCCTTGTGTTGTATTGTATTAATGTATTCTATTGAATTATATTGTATTGTATCGTTAGTTTAAATACTATGTTTGTTTTGACATCGTTTAAATTCATTATTAGGTAACGACCAAAAAAACCATTTTGTTTAATGACCAATTAGATGTGATCGTAACGTTACCTTAATATTTTCTTCTCATTTTGCCTTTACTTATTATTTAATAATAATTCCATTTTATCCTTTAACCTACTTTTTAATAGTAACTCTGCTCCTATCCTACTTTTTTTAGTAGGTCTATTGTTCAAATTTATAAATGTATGACAATATGTAACGAAATTAAACAATATAATTTATCCAAACACTAAACAATGTATTCATTAAAAACAATACATGACCTACAATATAACACTCTACAGTATAATTCATAATATGTAATAGGCATCCAATCAGCTCAAGCCACGTGTCGAATCGAGATGATTTTGAGTCGATCAAAAAAAGTTTGACATACTTTCCTCGTGAACCAACAAATACAGAGAATTAGAATTCTAACAGTCGAGCAGAGAAGTTAGAAAAAAAGGGGAATTTGTAGAGAGAGCGAAAATTCTCATCACATTTTCTCCATTGAAGAGAGAAATTCAGCTTTTCTGAGCTCATTTCAATGGCGTCGAACTCGACGGAGAGCGATGCGAAGCCGGGATTACGGAAACCGGTTTTTGTAAAAGTGGAGAATCTGACTCCCGGTACTAATGGACACACACTCATCGTGAAAGTTTTGGAATCCAATACTGTTCTGCAGAAGGGGCGTTCTGTGTCGCCGCACCTTCGGAACACTCGTATTGCTGAATGCCTCATCGGCGATGAGACCGGAACGATTCTCTTCACTGCTCGCAACGATCAAGGTATAAACTGGTGAATTTTGTGATCAATATACTAAGGTGTCGTTTATAGGATGCATAAGAATAGTGTTGAATAAGGTTAATAGTGTTATGTTGTGATTATTTGTTAGGTACGGTTTGATTTGATGTATTAAAAACAATAATACATTGGTTAATGGTCAAAAACAGAACTAAAGTATCATTATTTTTCGCGAGTTTATCCTTCAATTATCCAGTATTTCATTTATCTATCAAAACTATTACTCCAAATATTCCTCAATGCTGAGTTGGACTACACGAGCCTGTTGTAAAATGAGAACGATATTTGGTCAACTAATCGAGGTGTGTTTTAACACAAATGATTGATAGTTTAGTGAGGTAAATGGAGCAATAGACAGTTGAAGTATGAAACTTGCGAGAAAGTGATAAATTAGATGTGTTTTTGACCATTTACTTTTTAGTTTTTTGTTGAGTTTGTCACTGAAGCCTTTTGAAGTGTTGATCCTTGTGTAATTTCTGTTCTGAAATCATAGTGTGCTGGTATTGAGAGGTTTGACTTGTTCGAATTTTAAAACTGAGAAGATCCACTTCTGTTGTAGTATGCCATAAGTTTGTTCCTTTTTTGGGGCCAAACAGATGAAATTGTTTTGTTAAATAGGTGGTCATAAGACTTAGAAATTAGGAAATTTGCCAGCTTAAATATTGTGCAAATTACTTAGACTATGATACATGTAGTATTTATAAGATTACATACAGGAGAGGCCTAATATATGTAGCATATCAAGCACACTACTTTATTCTTTCAGTTTTTGTTTATCATTGAAGCTTTTCGGAGAGCACATGCATACAAAACTAAAAAGCAGTGACTCTACCAGTTATGTGTGTGCATAAATATATATCTTTAAAAATACAAACAGTCACACATCCACTGCTTAGATACTGGATCTACCCTGCTTGCTGACATTTTTCTTTGTGTTTTGATATGGAGCACTTTATACCTCCGCATAGTAAGTTAGTATCAAATATATACATACATGTGAGGTCGAAGTCAGGAAATCTGCACCCCTTACATTGAATATTGTGTTCTAATTTCGAGTCTATGATACATTGCATGATAGTAGAACAAAGTACCAAAATTTTCTTGCTCACATAACGATTAGAGGACATTGTTTTCTTTTACATTTTGATTGTTAATGATTGAAGACATGGTTCTTGGTACCAAATTAAGAAATGTGTTTGCTGAACGGGATAGATAGGAATAACTTTCTTCTTTTATGAGTTTAGGGTTTTGCTAAATCTGCATTTATCTATGAAAGCAAACTATGGGTACAACATCCTTGATAGTGTTGCCTGCTTGATAAAATGGGTTAATGGTTACAACCTCCTTTTGATCGGAAATTCAGTTGTATGTTCTTTCCATATCATCTATAATGAAGGAAGGGCTAGCGCATGAGTAGCACCATTTTGCCCATTTATTTTGCTTTTTGTGAATGATTAAAAGGAGTAGAGAGAACTTCTAATGACTAGTATGGTTGTAATCCTCAATTAAATAGGAGACAAGCAGCTAATGTTCTTAGTAGAAATGGTCTGGTTTGGAGTAGTTAGAAAGATAATACGGCTTACTGGAGGACTACCCACTCTAGGTAAATGTTTGAGTTCTGATGCAGGGTTAATCACAAAATGAAATAGATGTTCATCTATTGTAACCCTCTTGATATGCTTGGCTTCTTCAGAAATCAAAAAGGATAATAGATGATGCTGTCATTGCAAGGAGGATTTTTGTTTGGCTCGAATATCATATCTGTTGCACAACATTACGCTACACACACTTAAAAGTCTGTTATAGGGCTCTAACAGTGAGACACAGACATTTAACATCGTAATTTATGAATCCTTCTATTGTTGATCAAGATATATGAATCCATCTATTGTTGATACTTGTGTGTGTTTTCCGTGGAAAAAAATAATTTCCTTTTTGACTGTTCAGTTGATGTTAATTACACATCCTTCTCCATTCTGAGCCTATAGTATATTTGCATCACAAATTTCTTGATTCAGCACTGCTAGTCAGTGCTTCTTTCTCATTTTAGTTTCTATTTTGTACATTTTGTGCCTTTACCATCTATTTTTTCCTGTTTACTTGGATGCTGATGCATTTCGGGTATTTATATTTATGACCATGGTGTCTGACTTTGTATAAGAAGCTGGATTATTAATAAGATTAGTCAAGTATAACTTTGATTAAGTCGCACCACTGTGTAATCTGTGAAGGCATCCGGGAATAGAGTCCACATAATTGTATTTATGCCTTTTTCCTTCTCCCCCCAATTTTACTGGAAATTATAGCCAGTTTTGTCAGTTCAGATGATGTTTAGTGCTCAAAATGGCTTCCATGTATTTGGTTTTGTTTCTTCTTGTGTTAACAAAGATTTGTTTGATGCTTAACTTTGATTTTGTGGTCAGTTGATCTGATGAAGGCTGATGCAACTGTCATCCTTCGGAATGCTAAGATCGACATGTTCAAGAGCACCATGAGACTAGCTGTGGACAAATGGGGACGCATCGAGGTTACTGAACCTGCTGCATTTGAAGTGAAACAGGATAACAATCTCTCCCTTGTTGAGTATGAGCTGGTGAATATGGAGTGAACAAAGGATCTTTCTAGTGAAAGCGCTAATTAGTTGAAGTTCATAGTTCTACTACCAGGTTTAGTACTATTATGAATTATCCTCCATTTTGTTGTAGTTGTGGTCCCTTTGGAATTGGAAAGTACTAATCTAGTAATATAAACCTAACTTTTTGTGTGATGGCTTTTTATTTGGTATGTTGCTCGGACTGTTAAAAAATGCTGAAGGGTGTGTGTCGGATCCCTCCAAAAGCAGGTGTGGCAACATTTTATAGAGTCGGTGCAATGTGATTTATTTGAGAAAATGATCAGAATGGCCCTTCATGTATTTCAATCGGTTTATCAGTTTGTTCCTAAGCCCTATAGTGACAAAAATTGCTACTTTGCTGTCAAAATATACTGAGCCCGGGTCTTATGCAGGGCACGTGATCTATCGATATACAAAAGAACGATCCCTTCTTGTATTACAACATGAACAACAACATGCCCATTGTGATCCCACAAGTGGGGTCTGATGAACAACAGATCATGATGCGATCTTTTTGTTGTTCGGTCTTATTAGATTTAACTTTCGTTGATACATTTCAAATAAATCCAGTTTCAGCCTACTGATTAGGTTGTCAACTTGGATTTTGAAATTACATAAGATAAATGAATTATACTTGGGGCCAGTTTTTGCGCATCTGACTATTCCACATGTATCTGCTACTTTCCACCCTGTATAGATATTAGGTAAATTTGTCTATTAAGGCTTAGATGTAGTGAAAAGTTATCACCTAGTTAAATTCCAAAATATTTGAGTGTTTATGTTTGAATATAAAGAGATGAAGGTCTTTTTAGAAACCAACCATTTACCTTCACAAGGTAGGATAAGGTTTGCGTACACACTACTGTCTACCTTACTTAAACCCCACTTGCAAGATTACATTAAGTATATTGTTGTTGTACTTTTGAATATGAAGTTGCCAAAAATGGCATGGTCAAACAAGACTATGAAGAAGGGCCTATCAAACTAGTTCTTATTGAAGTAATCATGGTAGCAAGTCATGGTGACAGATAAGTTTGTTTAGTAGTTCTTTGAATCCTCCCTTTCTTGTATTATAATATCATAAACAAATAACTCAACTAATGGGGCCCTTCCAAAAATCCAAGACTTTGGACCCTTTAATTTAACGGTGTCTTCATCATCATCTTCTTCACATCATTTAATTACCATAATTAAAAAAATGATGTGCTCTCTACCCTATTTGCTTGAGAATGTTAGTTATCTAGCTTAAAAGAAACCATTGAATTTCTAGCATATGAAAAAAAAGAAGAAGAAAGATAATAGTCAAAAAGTACATTTTGGTGATTGTATTCAATCATTTAGTCTAGTCAATTTTGAGACGTGTGTTGATAAATAAGTAACTGTTAATAGTTCAGGTAAAAAACGCTGAAAGTTGATAGTTCAAGTTTAAAACTCACAAAAAGTGATATTTCTAATGTATTTTTGATAGTTATCTCTTAAAATTAAGTAACTAACAAATAAAACACATTAAATTACACCAATAGTATAAAATAATTAACATTTAATTTATCTTGTCTAATCGCTTCCATTCTGACTGAACTGACTGTCACACCTGAGTTCTATGTTTCATTATCCTAACATCTTCTTCCTTCTGGTGTTGTTTTATTGAGAGAGTTGCCTTGTTCCATTCTGACTGAGCTGATCGTCGCATTTAACTTTTATCTTTCGTTATCCTAACATCTTCTTGCTTATGGTATTGTTGTGTGTGGGTGTGGGTGGGGGTTCTAAAATCTTGTCAATCAAAAGGAAATCTGTAGTGTCATATCAATATTTGATAACCCCCTCAGGTGCATGAACAAAGATTCCAACCACCATTTCTATACTTGATAAAAAATAAAATTTGTGGGGAATGTTATGCCCTTCCAACAGCCTACAGTTTTTGACAAAAATTAGTTCAGTTCTACCAAAAGAAGAAATGTCACTTCAAGAAGATTTATTTCCAATTGGTGATGGGGCATAATATATATTAATATGAAATTAAAAGAACTAGATAAAACTAGAAGTAGTCAAAATAAAATTTTAAAATTCATTGGATATTAGTTGAATAAACAAAGTTAGATTTATAAATTATTGGTAAACTATGTGAATTGGCTAGTTTTACGTTGGGTGCTGATCTATTCGACCCTCCTCCTTTATTCAGGTTTGAGATTTGATAATATGAGCAAGCTCATATAGATCGAGTAAGAAAGTAAATTTAGAAATTATTGATTCAGTACTTCATGAATTAGCTAGTTTTACGTTGCCTACTCAAGCTTTACCCTTTATCCAAGCTTAGAAACGACAATATGAGCTAGGATTACATAAATTGAGTTGGAATTTAAATAGAGAAACATGATAAGTAAATAAAGGGTAGACTAGAATTTGAACTTTATTGATTCTAAATTTTTTGATAACGTCTGGTATTAGGAATTGAGTATATCGACTTTTAGATCAACTTCAACAAATAAAAATTTATATAATCGACCCAACTTATCCATGATTGATCCATAAATATTGTCATTGTATTTGAGTAGTGCTTCAAAGTATCTTTCTTGTATTGATAAGGTTTCAACTTTTAACTAAAGGCTTTGCTACAACATAAAATTGATTGACCTAAAAACTCAAATAAATAATACATTTATCAAAGAAACTGAGTATTCTTTTCAAAAGAACCATAAAGAATATAAATAATTGCATACAGCTGTGCTCTCATAAAATTTAGCTTTAATCACCAAGAAAAAAAATGGGTGACATTAATTTTAAATATGTTTGCTTTCTATTCTCTTAAAAATGAAAAAAAAATTTAAAAATGTGTTAGAGCAACAGTTAAGTTATCTTTGTGTGATTTACAAATCAAGTTTAAGTTGTAAAAATAACCATTAATACTTGTATTGGGATAAATTGTATACAATACACCCTTTAAAATGCAGTCCTTCCCTGAGCTTTATGTGAACATGAAATATTTTATACACCAAACTGTTAGTTTTAAAAATAAAAAATTGTTCTAGTGGAGCAACAAAAAGATGACCAAGTACTTGATACGGACATTATAAATTTGAAACTAGTTTAGTATTATTATTTTTTTTATTAAAAAATAGAAAGATATTGTTACTTTATTTGATTATCAACTCCTTAATTTGTATAGGATAATAAAATTAAATACTCTAAATTTTAATTTACTAAAAAACTATTATTTAAACTAACATTGTAGGACCAACTTCACGTGAACATCAAACTCACTGCATGAGAAGTCAGCCCTATCCACCTCTTCATATAGTTCTTTCCCTACACAAATATTTTATTAGGTTCGAGATAGATGTTCGATATTCGTACTTAAGTTGACTAAATTTAAATTTACTTTAAAAACACTTAATTGAAGGGTAAAGTATTTCTTAACAAAACTGATTTCATAATCAAGATCAAATTTAAGATTTTTGATTAAAAATAAAAAAGTATTTACCGCTATATCTCGATCAGGGTAGAGCCACGATGACAATTCCGAGTTCAAAAAAACCCTTGTAAACTTAGTTTAAACCCTATATTTGTGTTTAAGAAATCTATTCAATAAGTTCATATAATTCGTTTCAAAACTAATAAGCCAAAAAAAAATTATGATTATAAATTTATAAACTAAAAATTCTGATTTCAACTTTGATTTTACATAATTTTTTTGAACCTTCCCTATGTAACATTAAACAATTCTAAAGAATATTTTAATGACAAAACCAATCTAGCTAGGTACCAATGGCATTAAAGACTTGTGATTCTTTTTTTTGTATAAATCCAACAACTTAATAACATTACAATATCATATTACAAGTTTCAAACTCTCTTCTTCATTTTTCTAACATGAATAATTTCTTGAATTCTCAATATCTACATAAACATCAATCTATATTGAACCATAACAAAAAGAGGCTAACTCAAGAACAAGTCAAGAGGTTAGAGGCAAGTTTTGATTTAACCAAGAAACTTGAGCTTGACCAAAAGCTTCAACTTGCTAAAGAGTTGGGCGTTCCTTCTAGACAAATTGCTATTTGGTAAGTACTCAATATACCTATGAAATTCATAGTAAATCTATCGCAAAATACTCATAGCTAACATTATTTTCAATAACTTGTTGTTAAATGGGATTAGCATAATAAATGTGGAGCCACTATATTAGATAGCGGTTCAGATGAACTCAATAACTTTTTTTTCGATATTGCATTTGTGTTAGGAGAACTTAATTTCAAACACAATAAATAAATGAAAACGAGCTATATGGGCTCAATGATAATTTTAGAGCCAATAAGCTTCAAATTTTTATCTTAAAAAGAAATTTCTCACTCCTTGGCTCCGCGTTTGGGATAAGTATTTCTATTATTTAGTGACAGACTGTCTCTAATAGCAACGAAGCTAGGATTGTCAGCCAAAATATAGAGAAGTACCAAACACAAAAAGAAGTTTAGAGGTTCAACATAAAGTACATATCTAATAAAATAAAATAAAAAACCTATATGTATATATAGTGTAATTTTTTGATAAAAATGTGTCAATTAACTTTCTAAACAAGGGTGGCTTAGGCGTGACACTTGTCAATAGTTCCTATTTTTTGTATAGTGGTATAAACATCGTCTCATCTAAATTTACGTAATTATATCTTCAACAGGTACCAGAACAGACGAGCTAGATGGAAGAATCAAAGCCTCGAGCTCGACTATACTACACTCCAACTCAAACTAGACACTACATTAGCTGAGAAGAAGCAAATTGAGAAAGAAAATGAACGTCTAAAAATTGAGTTGAAGAAGGTAAATGAAATGCTAATTGCCATTAAACAAGCTAAAGTTCAAGAGGAATTAGCACAAGGGATAATTCCTTGTTCAATTTCTAGTGGTAATTGTGAAGAAGGAGGGAGTTCAAGTTTTCAAGAAGATGTGAGTTGTTCATGGGTAAATAATAATAAAATTAACAACAACAACAATAATAATAATAATAATTGTGAGTCTAATTTGTCACTTGATGAGCTTTATTCTTGTTTGATGGGTGGAGAAGAAGGGTCAAAATATAGTTTGAGTTGGCAAAATGGGAAAGATATTTGGGTGTGGAAAAAATAATTCATGTATCTGATGGTTACGTCAAACTGATGAATATAAGACGTATGTCATGTGTTTCATTACATATTTATTAATTGATCATGGTTTATTGAGGTGTTCTTTTCTCGTTAATTTGTAACTAAACTTTAATTGTTTGGTATGATATAAACTTTAAATGCGTTTATTTCCTATGTGTTATACTATTTATTATAATTAAATGATCTTGGGTTAATCGCAGTATTGATGTAGATTTTGAGTTGGACAAATGGGGAATAAGATCGCTAGGTTTGGGAAAATTAAAATATAAGTATGTTGTTACTGAAAAGTTTATTCATATTTGATGTTTATATAATGTAAAATATATGCTTTTTATGCACATGACTTGTCGTTTAATCATGTTTACACCAATTAGTGATCAAGTAGTTTGATTGTTCCATTCCATTATGATATTATGTTAGTTGGGTTGGAATTCGTGTGATCATTTGAAAGATATTTTTTGCATCTTCGAAGAGATAAATAATTGTCATTGTGCGTTAATTGTAAGAAGGGACACAAACAGCCTTAAAGTATTATTTCATGTCTACAATCCACACGAGTGTATTGAGGTGTTTATATAGATAAATAATTCTTTTTTATTAACTGTCAAGAGCTTGAATTACTCCGCAATATAGATTCTGATTCACCGATGAAATATGTCAATACACTTAGCACATATCTACCCAAATTGCGGTGGAGAGTAGTAATACTCCAATCCATCCCAAATCAAAACACACTTCAATTATCAGTTGTTTCTTTCTCCTACTTAAACTATATTGATGGTTCATGAAGGTATGGTTCGATCAATTTTTTATATTTCTTTTGTTAAAATGTCATGTAATTAGAGTCACAAATAAAAGTTAAAATTCGATACCATGAATACTTTTGTAGGACTTTGGCAAAATTATCTAAATATATTACTGTCAAAAAAGTGAAAATCAAGAAAATATGAATACCACAAAGAATAGAGATGCATTCCACTATTTTACCATAGTGTAAAATAGAGTTAAGCAAAGACAATAAATCTAAAAAATCACACAATTAAAAAAAAATCAAGATATGATTCAAGAATTATATATGTTAGATTAAGTATATTACAAGAGGAATTTAAATCATATAAAAGAAAGATATATAATACTAGTATCTTATAATTTACTACTCGATCGAGATTGTTGTAATTATAAAATTTAAACTTTTTATGCCCTAACAATAATTAGAAGACGATTGAGGTTGACATGAAATGTGTGCAAAATGATAAATTAATTACGAATTCATGTGCACTCAAAAATAACAACATATGTCATATCGGATAGAAGGCGCCATTTTTCGTAGAATTTTCTATTATTCAAATTTTATTTACAAAATATCAAATCAATTTTAAAAAAATAAAAGAAATATCACATAAATTGAAACGGAATAAGAAAACCCTAGTTAAGTTATGTGGGGAACTCTGGGGTCAGTGGTGGATCCAAAATATTATCGTAGTGGGTGCTCTACTTCGAAAGGAAGAAAAAGTACATCACATAAATTTGTGTTATGAGTAAAGCGAGGTTGAGCAGGTACTGTAAGAATTATTATTTATTTACTATTAATTATTTCTTACTTATGGCTCAAGTTTACTTGGAATCAAAGTAATACCATAAATAATATTTAATAAGGAATAGATCTTGTCCGTACATTGGGTACTTGATGGACGTACCAGATTAAGTCATAACCTCTATAAATTGGTCCTCCCTCCACCCATTAGGGTTACCACATATTCTCTACATTAATTCCATCGCTGATGGTTGTGGTAACATAAAGTTAGGGCAAGGAGGTAGAATCCAATTTATGACTAACGCTTCCACTTCTCTTTGTGATGATGTCTTCCGCATCAAGTATGTGCCTCTAACATTCTCTATGTAAGATTATCATGTTCAAGATCCTGAAAGTATTTAATCTAACATGTGGCATCAGAGCCTGGATTGTTTGAGCTGATAATCTTCGTATATAAAACAAGCATATTTAAAAAAATTGCATGAGGGATAGATCCAAAATTTTCAGTGAGGATGGTCTAAAATTTTTTCGCCATTACTGATAATATTTGGAAGACTAATAGTAATTTTAAATTCGTGCTTACAATACAGTATGTTGATGCAAAGTAATGTTTAACTGAGAATTGAGAATTTTTTTGCCTTAGCCAATAATTGATGTCCTAATAAACTTTTACACGAGGATATTGAAATATTAAAACGCCAGTACTGATAAATTTTTATAAGTTATCTTGCTCTTTATTAAGAGCAAGGGGTCAATGGTTAAACAAGTAATGCTTGTTATTTAGGTTATCATCACTCGTGAGAAGTTTAGAATTGATGTTTGCAACCCCATAATGTAATAATTATGTTTTATTTTAGATTGTGCAATAAATTAAAGTGGTCGTTATACTAAGCAATAAATAATATGTGTGTATTTAGTGCAATATAGTTTGTTAGTCACCAAAGTGGCCAAACTAGAGAAATTAACGTCTACACATATAATATTTGTGGTCACTTGACATATGTGGATTAGTACAATTCATTATTTGTTGGCATATTCAGTATTCCAAGAGAGACTGTGCCTGATTTTTCAACTTGATGCATGTAGTATGTTTCTATAGTTTGTTAATCACCAAAGTGGCCAAACTAAATGTATAAATTATTCACATGCACAAAATTTTATGGTATTATGTGTGCATTTGTATTTATATAGTTTGTTAGTCACCAAAGTGACCAAATAAAATGTATAAAATTATTCACATGCACAAAATTTTATGATATTATGTGTGATTTGTACTTATATAGTTTGTTAGTCACAAAAATGGCCAAACTAGATAAATTAACGTCTACACATATCATGTTATGATCACTTGATGCATGTATTATGTTTCTATAGTTTGTTAATCACCAAAGTGGCCAAACTAAATGTATAAATTATTCACATGCACAAAATTTTATGATATTATGTGTGATTTGTACTTATATAGTTTGTTAGTCACAAAAATGGCCAAACTAGATAAATTAACGTCTACACATATCATGTTATGATCACTTGATGCATGTATTATGTTTCTATAGTTTGTTAGTCACCAAAGTGGCCAAACTAAAATGTATAAAATTATTCACATGCACAAAATTTTATGGTATTATGTGTGCATTTGTATTTATATAGTTTGCTAGTCACCAAAGTGGCCAAACTAGTATGATTAAGAAGAATGTGCATTCATAAAATTGTCATTTATCCATGAAGGTTAATTAAATGCCTATATATTGAAAAATAAATAGATAAATTGACTTTTACTATTGCTAGAACTTAAGAATTTACCCAAAGGTGAATCAATCATTCTACGAATAGTGAAAATTATAAGGTAAATTAATCTTTTTAGTCAAACATATATTGTATATCCAAAGATGTCACATATGTTTGATTAAAAATATTCAATTACCTATTAAAGATAAAATTGGCATTTAAATTATGATAATGTGTCGTAATATCTACCCAAAGGAGAATTACGATATATTTTTATCGCTTTACTGAATTCACATTATTTTTTGATTTGTGAGCATGTATATCTATTTTGCAGTTATTCCTCTTCATTCGCATGCTTCGTCTGTTACTGTGTTCAATGTATTGAATTTCTCTGAATGGCATGAACAAGTACAGTTCCACTTAGGTGTAATGGATCTTGACTTGGCTCTGCTGAATGACAAACCTACTGCCATTACTGATAAGAGCAGTGAGGATGAGAAGTCTTTTCATAAATCATGGGAACGCTCTAACAGATTAAGCCTTATGTTCATGCAAATAATTGTTGCTAACAACATTAAGAGTATTATTCCACAAACAGAAAGTGCCAGGGAATACCTGAAGTTTGTGGAAGAACATTTTCGTTCTGCTGATAAGTCTTTCGCTGGTATACTAATGGCTGAACTCACGACCATGAAGTTTGATGGGTCACGTAGTATGCAAAATCATATCATCGAGATGACTAACATTGCAACAAGACTTCGGACCTTGGGGATGAAAGTGGATGACACCTTCTTGGTTCAGTTCATTCTGAACTCATTGCCTCTTGAGTATGGACCATTCCAAATGAACTATAACACTATTAAGGATAAGTAAGATGTTAGTGAATTGTCCAATATGCTTACTCAAGAGGAGTCAAGACTTAAGAAACAAGGAGGTCATTCCATTAACC
>NW_006239237.1:759260-760598 GCF_000226075.1 Solanum tuberosum
AGACTCTTTATGTTCCTTCAGTTTCTAGGAATTTGATTTCCCTTTCAAGACTTGATGTTTCTGGATTTGATTTTAAGTTTGGACATGGATGTTTCAATTTATATAAGAATACTATTTTTTATGGTTCTGGTGTTCTTATTGATGGTTTATATAGATTGAAACTCGATAATAATTTTTCTGAATCCCTGCTTACTATTCATCAAAAATATTGGAATTAAATGTAGTTCACTAAATGAAAGTTCTACTTATTTGTGGCATAAACGTTTGGGTCATGTATTCAAAGAACGATTAAAAAGATCAGGAAAGAATGAAATTCTTCTGAATTTGATTTTTGTTGATCTTGATATATGTTTGGATTGCATTAAAGGAAAGCAAACCAAACATATCAAGAAAGGTGCCACAAGGAGGACTCAACTTCTTGAAATTATACACAGTGATATTTGCGGACCCTTTGATGTTCCATCTTTTGGTGGAGAAAAATATTTTATCACCTTTATCGATGATTTTTCACATTATGAATTTATCTATTTGTTGAAAGAAAAATCTTAAGCAGCGGACTCTCTCAAAGTGTACATTAATGAGGTTGAAAGACAATTAGATAGAAAAGTGAAAATCATTAGGTCAGATAGAGGTGGTGAATATTATGGAAAGTATAACGAATTCGAACAATGTTCAACTCCATTTGCAAAATTCCTTGAGAATGGTGAATATTATGGAAAGTATAACGAATCCGAACAATGTCCAACTCCATTTGCAAAATCCTTGAGAATGGTAAAGTTAGTGGGAGTGTTGAATGACAAAGTGTGGAAATTAATGAGGTAAGGGTAAATATTTCATTGCCCATGAATGTACCTACTTCCGCACCAATCACAAATATTGTTGTTCCTCTTGTTGAAGAATACTTTAACAATGTTGAACAACATTTGGGTGAAACACTTCAAAAAGGAACTAACTCACAAGTATCTGACGCAAATGAACCACAAACAGTGCCATTAAGAAAATCGGTCATTTCAGATGATTTTGTGATTTATTTACAAGATTCCAATTTTGACATTGAAATTAATAAAGATTCGATTTCATTTTCACAGGCCATAGAAAGCACTGAGTCTAATAAATGGATTAATGCCATGAATGAAGAGTTAAAATTCATGGAATACAACAAAGTCTGGGATCTTGTTCAATTACCAGAAAGTTCTACAAGAATCGGGTGTAGATGGGTCTTCAAGACCAAATGTGATTCTAATGGTAATATTGAACGATATAAAGCCAGACTTGTTGCCAAGGGATACACTCAAAAAGGAGGCATTGATTATAAAGAGACCTTTTCACCTATATAAA
>NW_006239238.1:0-19182 GCF_000226075.1 Solanum tuberosum
CCGCCCAGGGTGTAGGCTCGGGGCGTGACACCTACGTATATTATGCCATGTAGGACATGTGTGTCTATTTATTCACGTTTTATACAAGTTTAAGTGTCTACTTGTGCACACTCAAAGTTTGAGGGCATAGTTGTCCGTTGAATCCAAGTTAAGGGTCATGTTTATGTATTATGTCTTCTAATTATGTGGTGGTGACTGAGTATGCAGAACTGAAGTCAAGTTAAAGGTCATATTTATGTATTATGCCTATATCTTTTGTGCAGTGCAGTCAACAGTATTAAGTGTCATGTTCGATCATGACTCCGGTCTCCATCTATTTCAGCTTATTTGTCTTAGTTAATTTGTACTAGTTGATCAATCAAATAAAATTTTCTTGGACCATTTTAAATGTACCCTCAAAATAAGGGATCATTTTTTGCATTTATTCAATCAAATTATATACATGGAAAAACTAGCCAACTAATCAACCTACTAACAATGGAATGGGGAAAAAGCATAACATGTCGCAATAAAAGCTTGATCCGAGGCATCAGCAAAACACTATAATCTGTTCTAGCCCCAAGGAGAATACAAGAAAGAACAGGTAGTTATCCACTCCAAATGAAGTAGGTCGTCAGCATCAACTCTATGTCTGTGAATTTTCAACTGCAGGAATTTACTATAACACCATATGTACCTGAATAAATTGGGAAAAATGAGAAGATTTAAGAATTTTAGCACTTGTTTTGCATGGAATGTTGATGAATTCATAATCATGAGGAGACATACTCACTGAGTCACACTAAATCAGGCAGCAGCTATTTGGGCTTTCTGAATCCCATTTGAGATCCATCTAGCCCAGTCCTGCATTTCACGAGTAGAAATAGCATTCACTAGCCATTTTCCGCTATATCTTTGAAAAATAGCCACTATCGTAAAATTTCAAATTTCATAGTCCTATCTTCACGAGTAGAAATAGCGTTCACCGGCTATTTCTTTGTCATGTCTATGGAAAGTAGTCACTAGCTTAATTAAAATTTCAAATTTTATATAAGGTGAAATTCCATTACATTTAGTCCTGCCTTCACGAGTAGAAATAACATTCATTCGCACCATGTCTTTAAAAAATAGCCACTATCATCGAATTTCGAATTTCAAATTTCATAGATGTAAATCCGTGACAATCAATTTAAAACATCATGACAATAAATTTTTTTCAATTAAAAGCGTTGAAAATTAATTATTTGTGACTTTACTTGTTCCATGAACAAAGGCTTTATTCATGAACTCATATAACTTCAAATCTACCGAGGTAGGGGTAAGATCTGCGCACACTCTATTCTACTCAGACGCCACTTGTGGATTACGCTAGGTATGTTCTTATTCTTGTTGTTGTTGTATATAACTGTCAAATCTACCAAAGAAACGTCCTTCCTACAAACTAATGTTTGGTTTATGTTTGCTGCAGCCTCAATGTAGCTCAACCAAATGGCCATCCAATATAGGTTATGGCACATTGTATTAATAAGTACTTATTTTGAGCTTTTAGGAATACTGGAACACAAAAATACATAGTTAAAGAGATGTCTTGTTACATAAACAAAGAAAAGAGTAATTTTATAATACTCTAATCATTTAATCCATCCACATACGCCACGCCAGTAGAACTCAACCATGATCTACCCCAAATCAGCTCAGCCACAGTGAACGGCATAGCTTCAGCGGGGTCAGTAATGACATGATAACCAGGCCACTTGACACGCTTACTAGTACCAGCACCAGGTCCATTGTTCATATACTCACCATAATACAATGTCTTCAACGCAAATTCTCCGTTCCACTCAGCCCAACCCGCTGGATCAATGAGACCACCTAAGTATGATTGCATCACTACAGTTCTTGAATATTCTTTCCATGGCCTACCAAGATATGTTTTGAATTCATTCACGACTGGTTCAAGGTCCGGACTAGCTATTATGTCACAGAATTGAATTGATGTCCCCGTGGCCTGATTTGGGTCCGTCCTGCCTTGTGCAGTCACCATGTTTTTCTGATATTTACTCGGTTTTCTAGCTACGAGCTGGCATTTCTGGAATACAACTGCTGCATTACCAAATATGAAATCAATAGTCCCTGCATAGACGGATTCAAGGTTTAAACTTAGATGATTCAACCTTCATAATTTGTTATGTTAAAAATACTGAATTCAGTTGAACTGTACCTGACACGTAAGAGTCTCGATAGAATTGCCTTTGAGAATGTGCATATAGGGTGTCTTGATAAGCATCAATACGGCAACGATTTATGACAGACATATCACCTCCAACTCGAAGTGCCACTGCTTGGTGTTTCTCTGGTCCTGCTGTGTTCTGTATACATATGTCCTGTAGTATAAATCCTTGCCCAACTGCAGCTGCAATATGATGAAAATGCACTAGTATTAAAGCAAGCTGACACGAACACCACAGTTATAAGAAATATAGGCTGATAAATTGAACACTTACCAAGAGTGGCAGAGCGGAAGGTTGTTGTTCCATCAACAAAATTAAGGCTACCAGTAATGATGGTAGCATTCATGCCATCACCAACAATCATCAAGTTCATTTTCCTGCTAGTCACCTCAACATTCTCTTTATAAATTCCCATCTTTACATAAATTACATAACGCGTCTTACTCCTATCTGGTGCTGCAGCAACTGCTTCAGCAAGTGTTTGATAATCCCCTGTTCCATCTTGTGCCACCACTGCATTTGCTTTGATGTCCTTACCCGACCTCTCCATCAGCTTCCTATCCCTCGAACTCACCCAAGATGGCATTTTTCCTAAAACCGTCCTGAAAACATCCTCATTCTGAGTTGTTACAGATGTGAGCATCGCCAATGCTACCTTAGCTCTAGTGATCAACTCATCAAGAACTGTTCCATTCTTAGTACTTAACGAATCAAGGCATGTAACGTGGTTAGTAAGCACACCACTTAGCCAACTTTGCGCATTGGCATGCTCCAAACGACTTCTTTTATCAATTGCTGCAATTGAATCAGATACTAAATCAACTGACAGATCAAGAAGCTCAAGACAATCAGTTAAAGCCCCTTGTTGACGAATGTCATTGATCTGATTCTTGATTTTGCGAACCACTGGAATTGCATTGTTCATTTGATGAACATATTTAACTAAGAATTTCTTCAGAATACTTAGTCCATCTGAATTTGATGTGACAATTTCATTGGACATTAAATCAGAGACATAACTAAGGCAGAGTTGGGAATCTTGTGCAGCCTTACATAGATTAGAATGTTCAATCTCAACTTGGTATGGAGCAACAAGAAACACAACTAAGAAGAGAGCAACAAAGAAAGTTATGACAAAAGAGAGGATCTTGAAGCTGATTATTGGATTTTGTTTGTGAGTTTTTGTTAACAAAGGTTGGTGAGGAGTAGCCATTTTAGAAGTTTGCAACTATGTGTGTTGAATATTTTGATACACTTTCACTTACTATAATACATTGTTTATATAATAGGTTTAATTTCTATGAGATATTTTAGGTGGTTAACATATCTAAATATTGGATGGCTTAAAACATTGCAAAAGTTTTCTCAAAATTTTGAGTCCAAAGTGTCTAGTAGAACATTTTATCATGTGTTCAGAGGCTAAATTGTAACATATCATAGTTTGATTGTTTAAATGAAATTTAGTGATAAATTTAAAGCATTGTCAATGTATTTTACCTACGTTAAAAGAAGGCATGATACATAAATGTGCCCCGTCAACTTGGCTTCAATGGTCATCTATGTCCTCAAACTTTAAGTGTGTATAAGTAGACACTTAAACTTATATAAAACTGAACAAATAGACACATTCGTCTTACATGGTGTTCTACGTGACAATTTTGTATCTTACGTGGAGTCCTACGTATATTATGCCACATAGGACGTGTATGTCTACTTGTTCAATTATATACAAGTTCAAGTGTCTACTTGTGCACACCAAAAGTTGAAGGGCATAAATGTCAGTTGAAGCCAAGTTAAAGGACATATTTATGTATGTAATAATGAACGCTTGAAAATAATCGCAAAAGTTTTCTCAAAATTTTGAGTTGAAAGTATATAATAGGATCACTTTATCATGTGGTCACATTCAAAATTGTAACACATCATAATTCGAGTGTCTAAATAAAATTTATAAATTTAAGGAATTGTCAATGCATTTGGCATATGTTAAAAGAGGGGCAATTGCCTCTTTAACTTGACATCATTTTACGTTTATGTCCTCCAACTTTGGATATGCACAAGTAGGTACTTAAACTTGTATAAAATTGAACAAGTAGACACATGAATCCTACATGACACAATACACATAGGACACCACGTAGGATAAAAATTGATATGTAAGATGTCATGTTAGACATGTGTGTCTATTTGTTCAATTTTATACAAATTTAAGTGTCTACTTGTGCACACCCAAAATTGAAAGGCATAAATGTGATTTGAAGCCAAGTTAAAGGGCATATTTATATATTATGCCTTATTTGGCAGTGATGTTGTTGTCTATATGTGTGTGGATGCAAATGTGAGGTAATAATAGAGTACAAGTTGGTCCTTGTGCAAATTCAAGTTGGTCCTTTTGCAAATTTTTATTCTTACTTAAAATCAATTGATATTCGTAATTTACTGGCTCGATAAATTTTGAGTCGCATAAGTAAGGCTTGTTAAGAGGAAAGCATTCTGTATCAGATATTATTTTCATTTCTAAAAGTTGTAGTCAAAATCTTTGATTAAAGTAAAGTGTTTCAATTTATCTCATAATAATCCTTGATAAATTACCGCTCTCCATAAATGGTGGAAGAAAATTGGGTACTTGGGACTAGGGTTGAACATAAAATATCGAAAATTGAATTACTGAATCGAATAAATTTTTTTGGTAATTTGGTCTTCGGTAATTCGGTATTTGGTATGGTAGTCGAGAGTAAGATTTTAGAATTATGGTATTCGGGTTTGGGTTTGGTATGAGACATTAGTACCATTTGGTATTCGGTATTTTCCGAATGCCAAATTATTTACTTAATGAAGGTCAAAATATCAACATATGCATTACTCATTAGTACAAGTCCCAACAGAAAGTTAAAGAATAAGCATGAACAATCCAAATACATATGTCCTTTAGTTGTATCAATTTGTTTTTTTCTAATGTCTTCTTACTTGTTGATCTTCTATCATATCGTGCCTCCACATAAAATATAAAAATGATTGGAGAAATAGTATTAACTTTGTAATGCAATTAGCTATAACTTCAATACGGTATTATCATACATCGTACCAAATCGAAGTTTAATTTACCATTTATCGAATTACCAAATCAAAATTTTAAAAAATAATATTTAATATTTACTTTTAACTATCAATTACTAAATTACGAAACCCAAAATTTGAAAAACTCAAACCGAATACAGAGCGCCCACCCCAACGTGTGCTAAGTACTCAATACTCACAAATATCTCCCATGTGATAAAATTTAAAATTGACAAAAGAGGGAGAATTGATATGACTCAACTACTTTGTCCAAAGTAGGACCATCTTGAAATTGTGATAGTGTGACATTTTTAAGGTAAGAATTAAGATTATCATGACAGTTGATTCCTTCTTTTTTAATTGGGGAAATAACTGTTTTAATTCATGTATTATTGCATAATTCTAATTTTAAACCTTGTGTTATTAATTATGTCAATTTAACCTTTAATTATTTGAAGTGTGCAGTTTTGATCGTTAAATTTAACAATAGTTAACTATTTAACAAAATGATTATTTGAAAATATATAAAATAAAATAAAGGATTGGTGATTCTAAATGCTTGAAAAATTATATATATATATATATATATACACACACACAAGGGCTTTGTCGTATCTTGAAGGAAATTGTTTGAATTTCTCCAATATGTATATGCGCAATATCTCTTTAAGAAAAATGATTATTCACGCCTCAAAACATTTTCTTCTTCAATTTATACTTCCTATTTTTTTAATAACATAATCTTGAAGGATGATCAATAAAAATGGATGTTAGAAATATTTAAGTAAAATGAAATCTGCTTCAAATTTCATTACAAAACAATAAAGCATCAAACAAATTTTCAAACTAGCAAAAAATAGGGGTTAAAAAGAATTCGAACTAGAGATGGATTGTCTACTTGTCATCTAACTTATCAAAGAGGACATAAGACAATAGATATTTATTAAAATTGAACAAATTTACTATCATACGCATTTGAAGGGAGGCAAATCAATATGAGATTTTTGATGACCGAAGACCATAAACATGAAAAAGAAATTGCTAATTTTAGATGAAGCGCTCAAGAAAATGGAATTATTTTTCTCCTAAACTTTAAAAGTCATGTTGCTTACCAAAGAAAGATAGCAAAAAATTATTTAGTTTTTTTCAATGTACCAAAGAAAATGTGATTGGTTGCAAAAAATTATCACCTAGAGAAGATATCTTTTTTTAGAAAATGAAAGAGTAGATATGGCACTAAAAAAATCAGTGGAGCACCATAACTCATAGGTCAATATTTTTTCAAAATCAGACCACTCAATTTATAATATTTGTAGGCTATACAATAATATTGATCATATGTCCATTTCAAATAGTAACATCACTATTTATGAAAGTTAAATGATTTTCAATTACAAATTCTTAAAATATATTTTCCTATTCTTCAATGTGCAAAATTCTACATATTTATCTTTTTTACTATTTCTAAAATAATTTAAAAATTAAAAATTTTGATTGAAATTTAGGTAATTTAATTGACATTCCTAAACCTCTTTTATGACAAATATGATATTTTATTGACGACAAATGAATTAAAGTACAAACAAAGAACAATAATATGATCAATATAATTCCACAAGTGGATTTGAAAAGGATAAGATGTACACAGACTTTATTCATATCTTTGTGGAATAAAAAGATTATTTTCGTTTAACTCTCGATTCAAAAAGGAGTTATAGATTCTCATTCGAACAATTTGTCAAAAATTCAAAATCAACCATTCCTAAGGGCGTTGAGAGTAAATTTCACGTTTGTTTTATCGTTCTACTTCTATTGTGTTAATTTTGCCTTTAGAAGTGAATTATTTACAACATATGACCTCTTTTAGGTCACACTTTACATTTTTTTCATGTTAATCAAATGGAGAAACTTTGTCTTTTGAAAGTAATAATTAAATGTATTACTGCCTCTATTTCAAAAAGAATATCCTACTTTTTTTTTAGACTGTTTTAAAAAGAATGATCCTTTTGTTTTTTTTACAGCACTTTAATTTCAGCTTTCCACGTGACATGTTTCAAACCACAGGATTAAATGACATTTTGATACATTTGTCATAACTTTAATTAGGAACCACAAAATTGAAAAAAAAAATTATTTTCTTAAACTACGTGTCAAGTCAAATTATTTTTTCCCGATAATAAATACCCACTAGAATAACAGATATAGAATCTTAAATAACTGACCTCACAAAAGGTCATTAGTGCAAAGACATCTTTTTACCACTTTGAACAAATACTCAATAGATACTAGAAAGAAAGATATTGGCCCAATCACAATTTTCCGATGTTCATTCACATGACTTCTCCCAAGAGGCCCAAACTACATCAAGTACCAAAACTAAGCCCAAAAGACCCATAGGATTATTCAAAGATCAAAACTACAATCTGCCACTTCTTTCACAAAAAAAAAAAAAAATATATATATATATATATATATTAACTTGTGAACCCCTAACAAAACTGATTGACAGCTCAGTGTTAGAGAATGGGGCATGGAAATGCTTGTCACACTAGAGTCGTGTGTTCTTTCTTTTCATGCTTTAAACTCTTAATTCTGGCTCTGCCTTTGCTTATGTTGTACATTATATATATTACTACTACTTATTTTGAGCTTTTTAGTAATGTTTTCTACATAAACGAAGAGTACTTTTATTATTCCCTACTCAAATAACCCTTCCACATACGCCACGCTAGTCGAATTCAACCATGATCCGCCCTGAATCAGCTCAGCCACAGTGAACGGCATAGCTTTAGCAGGATCAGTAATGACATGATAACCAGGCCACTTGACACGCTTACTAGTACCAGCACCAGGTCCATTGTTCATAAATTCACCATAATACAATGTCTTCAACGCAAAATCTCCGCGCCATTCAAACCAACCTGATGGATCAATATGACCACCTAGGTACGATTGCATCACTACAGTTCTTGAATATTTTTTCCATGGCCTACCAAGATACGTTTTGAATTCGTTCACGACTGGTTCAAGGTCCGGACTTGCTATTATGTCACAGAACTGAATTGATGTCCCCGTGGCCTGATTTGGGTCCGTCCTGCCTTGTGCAGTCACCATGTTTTTCTGTCTTTTATTCGGTTTTCTAGCTACGAGCTGGCATTTCTGGAATACAACTGCTGCATTACCAAATATGAAATCAACAGTACCTGCAGAGACGGATTCAAGATTTAAACTTTTTAATACTTGAGTTCAATAGAAAGCATAGCACATTTAGGGTAATCTACTTCACGAGTACCTGTCACGTAGGAGTCTCGATAGAATTGCCTTAGAGAATGTGCATAAAGGGTGTCTTGATAAGCATCTATACGACAACGATTTATGACAGACATATCAGCTCCAACTCGTAGTGCCACTGCTTGGCCTTTCTCTGGTCCTGCTGTGTTCTGTATACATAAGTCCTGTAGTATAAATCCTTGCCCAACTGCAGCTGCAATATGATGAAAATGCACTAGTACATATGTAACACTTGTTCATTAATCAAATATGAACTACAAATAACACAATCCTTAATCCTAGCTCATGATGGCGGAGCCAGGATTTTCATTAAAGGGGTTCGAAATATCAAAGGTATATGACAAATAGGCCAAAGGGTTCAACATCTACTATACATACGTAAGTTGTTGAAAACTTACCAAGAGTGGCAGAGCGGAAGGTTGTTGATCCATCGACAACATTAAGGCTACCAGTAATGATGGTAGCATTCATTCCATCACCAACAATCATCAAGTTCATTTTCTTCTTAGTCACCTCAACATTCTCTTTATAAATTCCCATCTTTACATAGATCACGTACCGCGTCTTATTCTTATCTGGTGCTGCAGCAACTGCTTCAGCAAGTGTTTGATAATCCCCTGTTCCATCTTGTGCCACCACTGCATTTGCTATAATGTCCTTACCCGAGCTCTCCATCAGCTTCCTATCCCTCAAACTCACCCAAGATGGCATTTTCCCTAAAACCGTCCTGAAAACATCCTCATTCTGAGTTGTTACAGACGCGAGCATCGCCAATGCTACCTTAGCTCTCGTGATCAACTCATCAAGAACTGTTCCATTCTTATTACTTAACGAATCAAGGCACGTAACGTGGTTAGCAAGCACACCACTTAGCCAACTTTGCGCATTGGCATGCCCCGAGTGACTTCTTTTATCAATTGCTACGATTGAATCAGATACTAAATCAACTGACAGATCAAGAAGCTCAAGACAATCAGTTAAAGCCTCTTGTTGATGAATGTCATTGATATGATTCTTGATTTTGCGAACCACTGGAATTGCATTGTTCATTTGATGAACATATTTAACTAAAAATTTCTTCAGAATACTAAGTCCATCTGAATCTGATGTGACAATTTCAGAGACACAAGTAAGGCAGAGTTGGGAATCTTGTGCAGTTTTACATAGATTAGAATGTTTAATCTCAAATTGATATGGAGAAACAAGAAATACAACTAAGAAGAGAGCAACAAAAAAAGTTATGACAAAAGTAAGGATCTTCAAGCTGATTATTGGATTTTGTTTGTGTGTTTTTGTTAACAAAGATTGATGAGGAGATGCCATTTTCTTAGAAGTTTGTAACTCTGTTATGTGTTGGATGTTTTGAAACACTTTCACTTACTATAATACTGTGTTTATATAATATGTGTCATTCATATACGCTGACGTATTTTAGGTGGTTAAACTTTAACATATGTAATAATAGAACACTTGAAAATACTCACAAATATCTCCATTATTATTCAATCTTTAATTTTCTGTATGGAATGGAAGCAATAATAATATAATATAATGGTCTAGACTCTAGCCAGTACTGTGATAAATTTGACAAAAGAGGGAGAATTGATGTGACTTAACTACTTTGTACAAAGTAGGAAGGAGTTAGGACCATCTTGAAATTGTGTTAGTAGAACTTTCTTGAGGTGAGATTATTAGAACGTTTGCATTCTTTCATTCTTAATTGAAGGTCGTAGATTTGAAGTGTTTCTTTTTTTAATTGATTTGAACTCAAACTAATCAAACAAGTAAGTATTGAATACCTAATAACTACGAACAATCTCTCTTAGAAAAAACTATAGCTTGAGAATGAAGAAAAGTGGATGTCGAGATATTCAAGTAAGATGAAGTCTGCTTCAAGTCTCATCATGGAACTATGAAGCATCAAACAAAGTTTCAAAATAGTAGAAATAAGGTGTTAAAAAAAATTTGAAGTAGAGACGAATTGTCTACATGTTATCTAGCTTATCAAAGAGGAGGACATACAGTGTCATCTTCTTAGAATTATTATTTAAGAAGATAAATATTTACCGAAACATACAGGCAAATCATTATGAAATTTTAGATATGTTAATTTGAGAAGACGCATGAAATTTATTTTCCTCCTAAACTTAAGTCAGGTAGCTTATCAAAGAGGAGAACATATAGTGCCATCTTCTTAGAATTATTATTTAAGAAGATAAAATATTTACCGAAACATACAGGCAAATACATTATGAAATTTTAGATATGTTAATTTGAGAAGACGCGATGAAATTTTATTTTCCTCCTAAACTTAAGTCAGGTAGCTTATCAAAGAGGAGAACATATAGTGCCATCTTCTTAGAATTATTATTTAAGAAGATAAATATTTACTGAAACATAGAACGACAAAAGTCTCACATTGGTGGTTAAACAGACGGTGATGTACTTATAAGGCTTGAACAATCTTCTTCCCTTTGAGCTAACTTTTGGGGTGTGACTTATGCCCAAGACCTAATTTCACATGATATCAAAGTCGGGTCTATCTCATTCAATGTTGAGTCCCCCAAAATAAAAATTGTCTATACACTAGATATGTTAGGCATCGGGGGTGAGGCGGAGTAGTTAAAGAATGACAAAAGTTTCATATTGATTTGAGCTAGTTTTTGGGGTGTGAGTTAGGCCCAAAACCTCGAAGTTAATTATGTATTAATTCTTTGTTATGTGATTGTATTTGTATGGCAATAAACTTTAGCCAAAATATATTGATATTTTCTTAAATTTGCTAATATTCAAATTATCATCAACTTTGATTGAATACTTGAACAAAAAATTAGAAAAGATTTATAGCCACTCAAAAATTAAGAATTTTCGCATATAGCCACTGAAAAATAACTTAATTATGCTTCATAACTATAGTATGTTAATTACAATTTGTAGCTACATGTTAGAGGGAGGAGAGAGACGTGCGAGATTGAGAAAGGGAGGAGAGAGACGAGCGAGAGAGGGCAGAAGTGGAGAGAGGTGAATTGTATTTGTATATCGATTAGATAATTGCTTATATGTAACTACTATGTATATGTATCAATGATTGTATTTGTATATCTGCTTACATTTTGTACCCGTATACAATTAAATCGAGTTCACACATTTGTATTTGTATATCCAGTCTCTCTCTCGCTTTATACAAACACAAATTATACATTTGTATTGTATAATTTGTGTTTGTATAAAGCGAGAGAAAGAGAAAGAAGAGAACTGGGCTGGGAAAGATTTGTATTTGTATAAATATAAGTGTATAGGACGAAGAGATATATATTTTGTATTTGTATATCTAGTCTCTCTCGCTTTATACAAACACAAACATAAATTATATATTTGTATTTGTATAATTTATGTTTGTATAAAGTAAGAGAGAGACTGACCGAAGAGAATCTAGAGAGACTAGGCAGGGAGAGGAGGGAGAGGGAGAGATGCGAGCTAGATTCCTGAGAGAGGAAGAGAAGAGAGAGGCGAGAGAGAGGAATGCAATTATAGCTAGAAGTAAGTTCCGAATTGTAATTAATACAAACTGTAGCCATGTTAGCTAATTAACTAGTATACTACGAAACTGAAATAAATCAAAAGAAAAAGAAGAATAGAAATGAAACAGCCAAAAGGTAACACAATGACTTTCATCTTGCAGATTTTTATTCATTACCTCTTGCTAATTTCATCACAACCATACTCACCTAGGAAAAACTAATATTACTCATATCCTTTTTTAGAAAACTATAATTACATTCAAGCATCACCAGTTTCAGCTTCATCGCCAACATAAGCTCATTATATAAATATATATGTATATAAACTTATGAACCCCTTAACTAAACTGATTGACAGCTCAGTGTAAGGAATCAGCCATGTAAATGCTTGTCACACTAGAGTTGTGTGTTCTTTATTTTCATGCTTTAAACTCTTAATCCCGGCTCTGCCCTGTTCATGTGGCACATCATATATATATATTACTACTACTTATTTTGAGCTTTTTAGAAATGTCTTCTACATAAACAAAGAAGAATTTTATAATACTCTAATCATATAATCCATCCACATACGCCACGCCAGTAGAACTCAACCATGATCCGCCCTGAATCAGCTCAGCCACAGTGAACGGCATAGCTTCAGCGGGATCAGTAATGACATGATAACCAGGCCACTTGACACGCTTACTTGTACCAGCACCAGGTCCATTGTTCATAAATTCACCATAATACAATGTCTTCAACGCAAAATCTCCGTCCCACTCAGCCCAACCCGCTGGATCAATGAGACCACCTAAGTATGATTGCATCACTACAGTTCTTGAATATTCTTTCCATGGCCTACCAAGATACGTTTTGAATTCGTTCACAACTGGTTCAAGGTCCGGACTTGCTATTATGTCACAGAACTGAATTGATGTCCCCGTGGCCTGATTTGGGTCCGTCCTGCCTTGTGCAGTCACCATGTTTTGCTGATTTTTATTTGGTTTTCTAGCTACAAGCTGACACTTCTGGAATACAACTGCTGCATTACCAAATATGAAATCAACAGTCCCTGCATAGACGGATTAAAGATTTAAACTTTTTAATACTGAGTTCAATAGAAAGCATAGCACATTTGGGGTAATCTACTTCACGAGTACCTGTCACGTAGGAGTCTCGATAGAATTGCCTTAGAGAAAATGCATAAAGGGTGTCTTGATAAGCATCGATATGACAACGGTTTATGACAGACATATCAGCTCCAACTCGAAGTGCAACAGCTTGGTGTTTATCTGGTCCTGCTGTGTTCTGTATACATATGTCCTGTAGTATAAATCCTTGGCCAACTGCAGCTGCAATATGATGAAAATGCACTAGTATATGTTACATTTGTTCAATAAAACTAGCTCATGATGGTAGAGCCAGGATTTTCAGTAAGGGGTTCGAAATATCAAAAGTATACATACGAAGAGGCTAAAGGGGTTCAACATCTACTATATATACATAAAATATATTTTAACCATGTATAAACAGTGTAATTTTTCACCAAATGAACTCCCTTGATCCTTGCTAGCTCCGCCCCATGTGAAGATGTTCAAGATCAACTAAAGAGGCAAATAAACTACATCCCAATATAAGATGGAGGACCAATATCGGTAAATCATGAAGGGGTCTAAGTTTTAGTCTGATTGATAATATATGTACACTAGGTTGAGTGCAAGCTAACACGAACACCACAGTTATACGAATAAACTGATAAGTTGAAAGCTTACCAAGAGTGGCAGAGCGGAAGGTTGTTGATCCATCGACAACATTAAGGCTACCAGTAATAATGGTAGCATTCATTCCATCACCAACAATCATCAAGTTCATTTTATTGTTAGTCACCTCAACATTCTCTTTATAAATTCCCATCTTCACATAAATTACATAACGCTTCTTACTGTTATCTGGTGCTGCAGCAACTGCTTCAGCAAGTGTTTGATAATCCCCTGTTCCATCTTGTGCCACCACTGCATTTGTTTTAATGTCCTTACCCAAACTCTCCATCAGCTTCCTATCCCTCGAACTCACCCAAGATGGCATTCTTCCTAAAACCGTCCTGAAAACATCCTCATTGTGAGTTGTTACAGATGCGAGCATCGCCAATGCTACCTTAGCTCTCGAGATCAACTCATCAAGATTTGTTCCATTTATCATAGTTTTAGTAAACGAATCAAGCTCATCCAAGCACGTAACGTGGTTAGTAAGCACACCACTTAGCCAACTTTGCGCATTGGCATGCCCCGAGCCACTTGTTTTATCAATTGCTTCAATTGAATCAGATACTAAATCAACAGACAGATCAAGAAGCTCAAGACAATCAGTTAAAGCCCCTTGTTGATGAATGTCATTGATCTGATTCTTGATTTTGCGAACCACTGGAATTGCATTGTTCATTTGATGAACATATTTAACTAAAAACTTCTTCAGAATACTCAGTCCATCTGAATTTGATGTGACAATTTCATTGGACATTAAATCAGAGACATAACTGAGACAGAGTTGGGAATCTTGTGCAGTTTTACATAGATTAGAATGTTTAATCTCAACTTGATATGGAGCAACAAGAAACACAACTAAGAAGAGAGCAACAAAGAAAGTTATGACAAAAGTGAGGATCTTCAAGCTGATTATGGGATTTTCTTTGTGTGTTTTTGTTAAGAGAGGTTGATGAGGAGTAGCCATCTTTTAAGAAGTTTGTAACTCTGTTATGTGTTGGATGTTTTGGAACACGTTCACTTACTATAATACTTTGTTTATATAATATGTTGTTGGAAAACTATGTGCACAGCGGAAGCATATCAGAATCTTTACTGCTTACATAAATAATAGATAACCAAATTCGTTTATGCTAGAACACATAATCATGCTAGAACATATAAACTTGCTGGAATTTAATTCGTTAAATACCTCTTGAAGCGTGAGCAGATACCTTCAAGCGAATTCACGAGTTAAACAACAACTATGGTCTTCTATAGTGATCCCAAGTTCACATCCGAACACTCTCAATACTTAGGTGGGCAAGTATGAATAGAAAACATTCATCTTTTTCTTAGGTTAGGAGAATCCCTATTTATAGAGATTTCTTCCCAATCCAAAGAGGAGAACAAAACGCAATGTTTTTTTTAAAAAAATTCTGAGTTGTAGTAATTAACTATTGAGGCTTCCTATTATGGAAATAATTCCAAATAATTAATTTGAATTTATTCTTACCACAATAAATTACAAATCATTCCACTAGAAATTCGTAATTGCACTCGTCTATTTATATTTCGAAATTCCCCATCAAACACTTATGTGATTTCCCATGTTAAGATTACATATACTGATCAATAAATTAAATTACTGACGAATTTAATTCAATGATTAATTTCCTTTAGAGCACTATTTAACCTATTTCATATGTCGAATTCATAAATCCACTTGCAAGGTTTGACACGATGAAAACTTATAAGTTTCTCAAAAAGGCATATCAATCAATCTCTATAACGAGACATGAATTCCATATACTAACTTATTATTTCACCAATATACATTATTATCATCCAATCTACCAGGCATATTACCCATCTCAGAATCTCACCTTTTAATAAATCAAAACGATAATTAATATATACATATCATAATAGTTATATTAGGATTAAGAATATAAGTACATTTAATAGTTTAGAGAATATGTTTTTGTCAGTCAGTCTTAAACAACTATCTCTACTTGGTTCCGTTCAATACATACAAAGTGCACTAGCACAAGAAGTTGGAACTATACCGTTCTCATAGTCAAGATAAATTACATATAATCTTGTGCTACAATCGTACCGATGGCATATCCAATTTTCATCCTAGATTGTGAACAAAAAACTTTATACTTATAACTTAAAAGAACCGATGATTTAATCATTTGTGTATAACTAAAACTCTACACACTAAATCATCTACTACATAAGTAAACAGACACCATAAACAAATATATGATCTATTAAAACTAAGCAAATATTTATTCCATAATAAATATTATAACTTAACATATGGTTAATAGTATATATCCCAACATATGTGTCATTCATATACGCTGACGTATTTTAGATGGTTAAACTTTAACTTATGTAATAATGGACGCTTGAAAATACTCGTAAAAGTTTTCTCAAAATTTGAGTCGAAAGTGTATAATAGGACCTCTTTATCCTGTGGCCACATTCAAATTTGTAACATATCATAATTCGAGTGTCTAAATGAAATTTACTGATAAGTTTAAGGGATGTCAATGTATTTGGCCTATGTTAAAAGAGGGGTAATTGTTTGGTAATGATCATGTGTGAGGGAATAATAGAGTACATATTAGTCCTAACGCAAATTTTTTTGTTGACTTAAATCAATTGATATTCGTAATTTACTGGATCGATAATTTTTGAGTCTCACAAACAAGTTGTATTAACAGGAAAGCATTCTATGTTAGAAACTTTTTTATTACTAAAATTCGACTTCGAAATCTTTGATTAAAGTTAAAGTGATTTAATTCATCTTATCATATTCCTCGATGATTTACCGCTCCCCGTGGTGGAAGAAATTTGGGTGCTTGGTGTGACTAGTGACCACTCACCAAGTACTCAAAACTCACAAATATCTCCATTATTAATCTATCTTTAATTTTCATGTATGGAGTGGAAGCAATAATAACATACTCTCTCAGTTTTATTTTATGTAGCACTTTTTGGATTTCGAGATTCAAACAAGTCTATCTTTGACCGTAAATTTTTCATAGACCTTTTAAACATTTTGAATTATCAATTATTGTGAGTTATAGTACTTTTTATGTAGTTTACAAATATATAAATTTCATTTCAAAAAAATTGAAGATTCCATACACAAATTTCCGATCAAACTTAAACTATTTGACTCTTTGAAAACGAAAAATGTCATATAAATTAAGACAGGGGAGTAATATACTGGTCTAGACTCTAGCCAGTAATGTGATAAATTTGACAAAAGAGTGAGAATTGATGTGACTTAACTACTTTGTCCAAATTAGGTAGGAGTTAGGACCATCTTGAAATTGTGTTAGTAGAACTTTCTTGAGGTGAGATTATAAGAACACTTAGATTCTTTCGTTCTAAATTGAAGGTCGCAAATTTAAGTTTTAAAATAAAATAAAAATTAATATTAAAACAAGAAATTTTCTTTCTTTACAAGATTTGAACTCGAACTAATCAGACTACTAAGTATCGAATACCTAAAAGCTACGAATTATCTCTTTTAAAAAAACCTTAGTTTGACAATGCAAGAAAGTGGCTATTGAAATATTCAAAGTAAGATGAAGTTTGCTTCAAGTCTCATCATGGAACTATGAAGTATCAAACAAAGTTTCAAAATAGTAAAAATAAGGTTTTAAAAAGAATTTAAAGTAGAGACATTGTCTATCGGTTATCTAGCTTATCAAAGAGGAGGACATACAATGTCATCTTCTTAGAATTACTCTATAATTTAAGACGATAAATATTTACTGAAACATACTGGCAAATCATTATGAATTTTTATTGTTAATTTGAGAAGATACGTGAAATTTATTTTCCTCCTAAACTTAAGTCAGGTAGCTTATCAAAGACGAGGACATATAGTGTCATCTTCTTAGAATTATTATTTAAGACGATAAATATTTCTGAAACATACAGGCAAATTATTACGAAAATTTAGGTATGTTAATTTGAAAAGACGTGTGAAATTTATTTTCCTACTAAACTTAAGTCAGGTAGCTTATCAAAGAGGACATATAGTGTCATTTTCTTAAAATTATTATTTAAGATGATAAATATTTACCGAAACATACACATCTAAGAGAGTCAAATCATCATGAAATTTTAGATATGTTAATTTGATAAGACGTGTGAAATTTATTTTCCTCCTAAACTTAAGTCAGGTAGCTTATGATCAAAGAAAAAAATTATAAATTTTATTTATTTTCAATGTACCAAAAAATATTGTGATTGGTTGTAGAAAAAGATCATGAGTAATTATCACCTAGACAAGGTGATAGCTTTTAGTGGAGGCCCATAACTCATAAGGTCAATTTGATTACATAAAAAAAGCCATTTTTTTCTCCACCTCCGTTATCGTCGTGTCAGTTTCTTCCTTCCGTTGTTTCGAGCGAATTATAGATCACAAGACTCGAAATATCAAGATAATTTCATTTCTAAATTTTGGGACTATTTAGAGATAATTTTGAATTGATAAAAATTAAATAGTCGATGTATACTTCATTAAACTATATTCAAATTTTCGAATGTATAGCTCATGTATATATAAATTATATTGTATAGTCAATGTATACTTTCTATTACTTTAGGCAAGTTATATTGTATTAGTCCCTCCATATTTTCTATGATTTTTTAAATTATTTTTTATATAAATTAAACATGATTATAAACTAATGAGAAAGACATAAAATCACCATTGAAGTTGTCTCGGATTTTCAAAAAGACGTCTTAACTTTGAGGGTGTCCTATTATCCCACAAAGTATTGAATATTTTTATAAAAGGACCATTTTGACCCATTTTCTCATTATGTTTGTGAACACACACATAATGCACGTGTTGGTCTGTTTTTATTGCCAAAAACCAATTAGAAAGTGTCACATTTAAGTTATTTTCTTTATTAATTATTTACTCCATTCAAATTCATCATCTTCCCCAACAAAAGAGTTGTAGGTACTCTCTGATGAACTGATGAAATCAACTCAATAAGGTAGGAATTCATTTTAATTTCCAATCGAAAAAGCTAATTTAAAGTTGTTCAAGGTTTCATTTCTTCTTAGGGTGTGTTTGGTTCCAATTTTCTCATGTTTGGTTGGATTAAATGTTTTGGAAAATGTTTTCTAAATCAACTCATTTTCCTCAAATTTAAGAAAAATGACTTCCCTTCAAAACTTAAGAAAAACATTTTCCAAAACTCTCTTCCAACTTCAAATTACAATTATTTTTTTGTTGAAAAAATCAATTTATTTTGTCCCTACCCTCAAACCAGCCCACCCCCACCCCCCAAAAAAAATCAAATTTAAAGCTTGTTTTTAAATTCAATTTTTTTACCC
>NW_006239238.1:19477-46236 GCF_000226075.1 Solanum tuberosum
CACCCCCTACCAGCCCCCACCCCAAAAAAAATTAAGTTTGTTTTTAAAAAATATTTTCAATTTCAAAAATTATTTTCTACTCAAGTATAAATAAAAGATATATCTCAAAAACATTTTTCATTTATAAATTAAACACTAAAAATCTTTTCTGGAAAATATTTTCTAGTCACCAACCAAACATGAGAAAATAAGTCAAAAATCAACTTGTTTTCCAGGAAAATATTTTCTAGGAAATCATTTTCCTTCATACCAAACACACCCTTAATTTCATTTTGTTTTGAGAATCCAAAAATCAAACCAAACTCTCAAATCAATTTTTTTCGGAAAGATCAACATCGACCTGAGATTTTTCAGCTTCTGAACTTTGAACGTCAAGGTCGCAAGATGTTGCAGAGACTTGTCCATTGAAGCTTGGGTTTTATGAAGCCATGGTTTGTAAACGAGCTCAATCACCAGCCACTTAAAAGACATGGCTCCGAATACCATTACTATCGATTTCAATGAATTAGTCTTCGTCATTGAAATCACAAGCAGCTTTTTCGATATACATACTGATGAGGGTTTTAGTTTGCAGCTGAACGATTTGCTATTGTTACTATGAGTGAGCACCACGCGCATGTTCACAATAGGGAAAATGGGTCAAAATGATCCTTTTACAAAGATATCAATATTTTTGTGGGATAATAGAATGCCCTCAAAGTTAAGATGTCTTTGTAAAAAAGGCAAAATGGTCTGGTTGACCCTTATACTTGTATCAGTTTGTATTTTGAACCCTTCTACTTACACCTTTGTCATCTGGTTGACCCTTATACTTTGTGCTAAAATGTTAATTTCACTTTCTTTTTCTTTCTTTTTTTTTTAGATTATTTCTATTGTTTTGTTTTATGTTTTTCCTGCTGACTCTTTGTTTTCTTTCCAGCTGGGTCGTTTTTAGACCTGCTATCCTGCATTTATTTTGATTTTTAATATAATAGGCCATATGGCCATTTGAGTTAAAAAAAAATTTACCTAAAAAATATTCACTCGCCTTAAGGTACGTGAAGTCACACACTCAGCCATCTTAAAAACACATAAGCTTGGTCAATGGTCAGAGGGATTTGTTAAATTGTGTTTTATTGAGTTTAAGGGTCCAGATGACAAAGGGATAAGTAGAAGGATTCAGAATACAAAGGGATAAGTAGAAGGATTCAGAATACAAAGGGATAAGTAGAAGGATTCAGAATACAAACGGATACAAGTATAAGGGTCACCAGACCATTTCACCTTGTAAAAATTCAAAACAACTTTGATGGTAACTTTATGTCTTTTCTCTAAACTAATTACTTATCGTATATATTTGTAACTTAAAAGGTTACTAAGGCTATACAATAATATCCTAATAACAATTCTACTAGCATCTGTCCATTTCATATAACATCATTATTTATGAAGAAAAATGATCTTCGATTAAAATTTCATTATTATCTTTTCCTATTATTCAATGTGCAAGTCCTACATATAATTGTCTTTAAAAGTGAATTATTTACAATGTATGACCTCTTTTAGATTACTCTATGAAATATTTCCTGTAAATCAAAATCAATTGGACTATTTCGTTGTTGTGCGTATTCGGCGGTACACTGCTTCTCTTATTAGTTATTATATTTTCGTCATTGTTTTCTCTTTCTTCATTTCTAAAAATCTCTACAAAACAGTGGTAAAATCTGCGCAGACTCTACCCTGCCCAGATTCCGAGGTCCCACTTGTAAAATTCCACCATGTTGTGGAAAACAAATGGGGTAAAATTCCACTATGTGTAGAAAACAAATGGACTAAATTTTGCATTTGAAAGTAATTGGATGTGAATGACCTCAAAAGGCCATTAGTGCAAAAACATCTTTAAAAGTAATTGGCCCAATCACAATGTTCATTCATATGGCTTCTCCAATGAGGCCCAAACCATATCAAGTACCAAAACGAAACCCAAAAGGCCCATAAGATTATTCAACGACCAAAACTAAAATCTACCACTTTTTTCACATACAAAGTTTCGAAATCGAAATAATCAAAAGAAAATAGTCAAAGTTAACACAGTGACTTTCATCTTAAAGACTCTTATTCATCATCCCCTTGCCAATTTATCATTCACCACCACAACCATACTCACTTATCTAGGAAAAACTAATATTTCTCATAATCCTTACTTAGAAAACTATAATTACATTCAAGCATCAGCAATTTCAGCTTCATCAGCTGCAGCCAACATAAGCTCTGGGAGGATGCTTGTTTCTGCAGTTCCATCAAGGGCGTTGGGCAATCCCAACGCTCGTAGGGCGAGGTGAGCTGCCTTCTGTCCTGATATCATCATAGCTCCAAAAGTTGGACCCTGTACAATATAAAACATCTCCAATTAGTATACTATTGGATCGGCTATACGAGCTTTTTTCAACTTGTTTGAGACTGAGGCGTAGGCAAATTATGAGTTTATACAATATAGACGTTCAAGTACTTTATACTTACCATTCGTGGTGCTCCATCAATTTCAGCAACTTCCATTCCTGTAACAATCATACCAGGTACAACTTCTCTGGTAAGTCTAACAATCGCGTCCTCAGCAGCGTTCATGTCCAAAGCTTTCATTCCAGGAACACTGTTAATCATGCCAATGCTCCTGAGCCTCTTAACACCGGTGGCGCCCATGGGGCCGTCGTGGCCGCAGGAACTGACCACAACCTTAGCCTCCATAACATTAGGGTCCATGCATGATTGTGTGTCATGGTTCTGGGAAACCAAAGACCAGTTAGTGACAACACCACCGACTCTTCCGTTCTTCACGATAAGGTCCTCTGTTGCAACAGCATTGAAGAGCTTCACATTTGGCCTGGCCAAAAGCTTGCTCATGATGGTTGAGGTGAACAAGGCAGCGTGTTTGATGACCACGTAGTGGTCTTGCTCGTCGTAGTCAATGCCTAGCTCGTTCAGGAAAAGATGTGCTGGCTTACGCACAACCATAGCAGAGAAGAGTTGTCCGCCTAGCCAAGCACCTCCACCAGGGCTCACAGATTGCTCAAGAATGGCCACCTATACAAATAAAGTCAATTCACATAAACAACTTACAAGCACAAATTGAAGAACATAGATATTGTAACGAAAATTATAGCAATTAGAATATCAAATCACTTCATTGTGATTGTGAATGCGTGTACAGATCTAGGATGGGTTCTGTATATTCAATTAAACTCATGTTATCCGCTCAAATTCAGCTTAAGACTATCACAAAAGCAATATCATTGGTTCACAAGCATACAAAAACAACTTTCCCAATAAATATATGATTTGTGTCTTGAATGGTCCCACTCAAATAATAACTAGCAAATAAAGCTAAGGACAAAAGTGTCACATGATTTATGAGTACGAGTAAAGTTGTAAAATACTTTTAACAGGAAACCTGTGTTTCTTTTGAGCTTATCGGAAACAATTTTTTTTGTCAGGTCTCTTTATGTATCAATTTATGTGACCCCTATTCTTTTTAGTCCAGTCCAAAAAAGGTCACATTATATAACAAATTTCAATAATTGTCTCACGAGTCATGTCAAATCAAACAATAACACATGAATTTGCAGCGGAAGGAGTACAATCGAGGCCATAACAAGTCTACTGAGCCTTGATTTATGATGTATCAAATCTAGATCGAATTCCTGTTGCAGATAAAAGTCTGATATCTATAATGAAATCGTGATATATAGCACCCGTAAACTCTAAATCCTGAATCTGTCAACTTAAATTTCGATATCTATGTATTAAAAAAAAAAAATTTATACCTGAACATCAGGGTTCTTGCTGAGTTCATAAGCACAAGATAAACCAGCAGATCCAGCACCAACAATAACAACATCAGTATCAGCATAAGTGATCATATCCGTCATATACCTCCGTGTCATTTCCCGAGCAACAATCGATTCCTTAATCGGATTAAAACTGAAACTTCCGAGATCGTAAGGAGGAGGAGGAGGAGAAGCATCAGCAGACATGGAAACAGCCATGTTTTGTGGAGTCGATTTAACGATTTTCAATCGAGCTTGTGATGAAATTGGAACGCCATAGAAGGATGATTTGTGTGTGTCAATGAAATTAGTCTTGGAAATAACAGAGGAAGCCAAGGTGGAAGCCATTATAGAGAAGAATTGAGATTTTTGGGATTTAGGGCGGAGAAGTTTGAGTTTTGAGTGTGGAAATGGAAGGGGAAGAGGAAGGATTTATATAGGGGACTGACAAGTGTAGAGCTGAGTGATGAGAAAAATATCTGGCATTATCACAGTGTACGCCTATCTGGCTAAGTAACACTTGTAAAGCATGCACTACTCTGTTCTTAAAATTTATCGCGATATTTTATTTAGATATTAAATTAAATTATATTATTTATTAATAAAATATTTCAATATTTTTTACCAAAATTTGACGAAATATTAGTCACAATTTTTCGAATTTTTTTATCAAAACATAAGAAATATTAGTCTATAAAATTGAACAAATTGACACATTCTTTCTACATGGCATCCTACGTGTATTATGTCATGTAAAACATGTGTGTCTACTTATTCAATTTTATACAAGTTTAAGTGTCTACTTATGTACATTCAAAGTTGGAGGGCATAGTTGTTCATCAAAATCAAGTTAAAAATAATGTTTATGTATTATGTCTTATGTGTGTGTTCTCATGTATATATTACGTAAATGAATTAACTAATATATATATATATATCATCTACTTTGATTATATCATTAATCATAGTAAGCTATAAAATTAACTATAAATTTAAAGCTATGTATTTCACCTAATTTTTTAAAAGGCATAATACATAAATATACCCTTTAACTTGACCTCATTTTATATTTATGCCCTCCAACTTTGACTGTGCACAAATGGACACTTACACTTGTATAAAGCTGAACAAATAGACACACGAGTCATACGTGTCACAATACACGTAGGACAAAAATTTCCACGTAGGATGTCATGTAGGACGTTTGTGTCTATTTGTTCAATTTTATACAAGTTTAAGTGTCTACTTGTGCACACTCAAAGTTGAAAGGCATGAATGTGAAATTAGGCCAAGTTAAAGGGCATATTTATGTATTATGCCTTTTTAAAAATATATGATTTTGAGCCTGTAGTAATATTTATGTGATTATAAGAATTTCTTTTCAATGATAATTTAATGTTTTAAACTAATATTTTTAGAAAGTAAACTAGTGTCACACAAAATGTAACAAAAGAATAATTATTGTGTTCGGAGTTTTAAAATGTAGATTACGTTATTTTAATAACCACAGTAAGAAAAATGAAATGATTAACATTCCTCCAATAAAAGTTTTAAACCTTTTTAATGTTCTAAAGTTCAGAAATAATTTAAATCTCCAATTTTGTTAAGAAAACAATTGAACTTCCTGCAAAATAAATTAAAATCTCACCCAAATATTAAACGCAATATTCTTTTATAAATAATTTTTTTTTTTTGGTAAGTACCTAAACTAAGATAGATGAAATATACACCATCCATGTATCCGTGGTTAAGATTGATAATTTTCATACCAAAGTTATTGTTTTTTTTTCTTTTTCAAAATCTATTTCCTTTAGTTAGAATAAATAAATTTAATCTGGATCCTAAAAATTTAAATAAAACAAGAGTCACTCATTCAGATATATAAATGGAGGGAAGTAATAATAATTGATAGAAACCCAATTAGTGGACACGTAGATAGGCATACAATTTTTTCTTTATTTCGAAAGGGATATTACGATATAGTGATGCATTTGATTTATATCTTGTTATTTTACTGTCTCTTTTTTATAATTTTGCATCGAATACTCTCTTTTAGCCAAGAGATCATTGGAATCAACCTCTACATCTCAAACAAAAGAGTTAGGTCTGCATACATCCAAAATTAAAAATTGGTGCATAATTGAATATATGTTCGAACATTTAACCTCTATATACCACATAGTTTTCCAACAAAAGATGTGCACCGAACCACCCTTCATCTAAGGTTTCTCCGCCATGCATATATCTTACCCTTGTAGACCTCAACAGTAGAATTACACTAGATACGTTTCTTTTTCTTTTTTAAAAAACTTTAATTTTGAGAAGGATAGGATTTGAAGGGCCTTAATCGATGATACAGTAAGGTTGGCCCACTTGTTCAGCAAGTGGTTTTGCAATATTGGGCCTTTTGATGTATTAAAGTGGAGGGCCCAGTTTTAATTGGACTATTTATCTTGATTTTTAACGATTTCTTGTCCTAGGAATACCAAATATATATGGGAAAAGGGTCTGATATATTTCTCAACTTTGTCATTTAGAACTGATACACCTCTCGTTATAAAAGTGACTCATATATACCCATATTGTTATACAAATGACTCACATATACCCTTTTCCTCTAACGAAAGTGAAAAAAATAATTTTAGTTTAATTATTTTAAAAAAAATATAATCTCATATGGGTATATTTTATCCTCAAACATATATTATTATTTTTAACTTTTTTATTTACAATGACTAATTTAGATTTATTATTTTGATGGTCAAATTTATTTAAGTTTTGCTAATATTCTTGTAAAATTTATTATAGATGATCCAATTTTTTTCTTCAAAAACAAAAATTAAATTACAATATATCCGAAAAAATAGTTTTAATTTTTTTTCTTTACACTAAGGAATGAAAGAAAAAATAAAATAAGAAAAAGAAACTCAAATAACGATAATCAAAAAGTCAAAAATAATTTATGTCCGAAAAATTAAAATATACCTTGAAATTTTCTAGAAAAATCATATATACCCCTAAATATGTTTATAAAGAAATCAAAAGTCAAAAATATAAATTTAAAACTAATTTTTTCACTTCCGTTAAATGAAGGATATATGTGAGCTAATTTTGTAATGGTAGGTGTATATGTGAGCCGTTTGTATAACGGTAAGGGTATATATGAGCCACTTTCATAACAAGGGGAATATCAGCTCCAAATGGCAAAGTTAAGGATATATCAGGCCCTTTTCCCAATAAATATTATATATAATTCCATATATTATAAATAAATAAATAAAATTACTAGTCCTAAAATATAAATGTTATTGTATTTTATTTTTGAAAAAAAATAAAACCAACAATTTATTTTTGATAGGTTTAAAAGTAGTTTATAATATTGAAGACGGTATAAAAGCAAAGAGGAGTATAACAATTAATTTAAACTATCTTTGATCTTATTATATATGTCCACAATGATCTTATTATGCGATGCTCGCAATCGACCATCCACTATTTTCTTAAGGTATTCAAAGGTTGTCTCGATTAGTAAGAGTTCCAAAATGAACTTCACCTAAACATGCAAATTGATGTAGTAGTATACGTTTCCTATTATAAGTGGCAGGGGCAGAGTTAGAGGGATCGAAGAGTTCATTCGAATCCCATCTTTGAAAAATCACATCATTATATAATAAATATTAAATTTCAGTTTGGTAAAAAATCTGTCTCTTGTCATTGATAATTAATGATGAAAACAAATATTATAACCTATTTAATTTGGCTGTTATATTTTTACGGTTTAACTATTATAATAAGTAGGTTATTTCAATTTCCATTCAACATTGCTGAATATCCTCTCATGCAAGGACAAGGTGCTTATCATGTCAAAAAGGTTATGTTAGAATATCAGCTACGAGTTCAATTAAATTCTTATTCAAATATCGTACTTATTTTAAATCTTTGAAAGATGTACATGTTATTAGTTTATAACTCGAAACTAAAATTTATAAATTTCAAATTTTAATTCCGATTTTGAAAATGATATCATGGATTTGATTTATAGACATGTTGAATGGTCCAAAATTAGCTTCATTATTTTTTAGATGCCATTGTGTTGTCCTTTCTAGTCTTTTCATGCTTTTTGGGTCTGGCCCTTCTTTGATCATCATTTTGTGAGGTTGTTATGAGTGAAAAAGACACTTGCTATTTTAGAAATAAAATATCTCCCTCCACCACATTAACAAGATCTATTGGGGGCAAATACTATTTGTTTTTTTGTCATAATCAGACACAAATTTAAAATGTATGCAATTTCAAGAAAGTTCATGATTTATCAAAAAAAAAATCGACTTCAAAAGGTAGAGATAAAATTTACGTACACATCACCTTTTCAGATCTTACCTAAGAATCACATTGAATTTATTGTTGTGTTGTGGCAATTTCAAGATTACGTCATCGCTACAAGGATCGTTTTGATCAGTGGTTAGAGCTATAGATGCATTAATAATACAATGATTAGTTATGAGTAAATTAATGCATTAGTTCATGTAAAATTAGTTATGTAAATTTCTAAATTGCAAAATTGCAATCCACAATCCATCCTTTATACATGAATAATTCACCTCCTAACCATCTACTAAACGAGTACTACTTATATATGTAATTTATACATATATAACTCATCTTCATATCAGCTACCAAACGATTCCTCACAGTAATCAAATTCACAATCAAATATTTATTAAGATAATTTTTGCAAATATATTAAATTTCTATGAACCCGTATACAAACCTCTAAATCCGCCTCGGATAATAAGTGCCTCTTCAAGATCTCTAAACGAAATATTTTAATCGTATTGATGAAAGGGTTGCTTTCTAAAAGTATTTGACTACACAACAATTTTTGAGTGTCTATTTTTTAATCCTGACGCAAGCGTTAAATTTCACTATCATTTTCTCTTTCATATAAAGATAGTGGTTAGCACTATTATTATTTTTAGAATTAAGAGCCTCACAATTTTTGTTTTTTTGTTAGTTGGGTTTCTAGCAATAATCGAACATTTTAAAGTTAAAGATGAACAAATTGGTGGTCGACAATAAATTTGGAGAGGATTTTTAGGAGATATTTCCCATTTAATCAATCTATTTATATGATGTTTGATAGGGAGGGAAAGGAAAATCCACTTGACCAAAGGAATACATAAATAGGAGTGTACACCCAAAAAATCCGAAGTTGAAAAATTTAATTTATAAATTTAAAAATTCAACACAAATGATTTAATTTAATATTTAAAAATTCTGAACCAACCCGATCATGCAACTTTTCATCATGTTGAAAATAAATTTTACGGTATAAAGATTGTACTGTAATGGCAAAAAACGGCAAGCACATGTACTTGTGGCAAGAAAGAAGATTTCATGATGGAACTTCAAATCTAGAGATCAAGAGTCGCAGTGCATCTCTCAAGATCCTATTCTTATGTGATTACTAATAGTTAAAAAGTGAAATAAATCTCAATCAGTGGTTGTCCAGCCCCTCAACTCGTCTCCACTTAAATATTGGGCTTACGTAGTATGTGAACGACGATGTGCCTAATCTGCACTAGACCATAGAAACGGATCTAACCAAGTTAGAAGATCAAATTACCCCTACCCTTTAATACTGAAGTTCAAGAACAAAATTCCAAGAACCAGCAAATCGAGAATTATTCCAACAATATGGATTGGTATTTAAGCACACTGCAGCATATGCGGCAAAGTCTAAGCAGCACTAAAATGATCAGCAACAAGGATCGCATCTTTTGAGCACTCAGTTATATCATCATTGGTTTGTGAAGTACTTGAAAATATAACACTACTCATATTCAGATGAAACATAGAGAAGCAAATACAGTGTTTATATCAAACCAGCAGAAATTAAACACTAGCAAGTTTAGTAGAACTGAGTTTGGATAGAGCATATCTCTGGCACTGACATAACAAGTATGATAACTGTGAAGCTGAGGCTGATGAGAGCAATCAGAAACCATGAATTTTGATGTGCTCTTTCTTCACAATTCCAGCCTGCTTCCACGAATCCAAAAAGGGAGAAAATTAGCAACAAAGTACATAGTAGATAACAACTGAACAGAGAAAGTTCCGCAACATATCAAATTGTCAATTAAGTAGAGCTACAGATAAAGACCCACCATCGAAAGGATCACTGAACCAAATGAGTTTTTTTTGTTAATGAGCACAGCTCAGCCTATTACTAACCCACTTCATTTCAAAAGACACAATTTAGGATTGACAGAAGAAGTTAACGCAAAACGTGAAATTCACAAATGATTTTTAATGCATGACATAAACATCAGCTTTTTTAAGCATCTAATTATTGTAGCAAGATAACTTAATATTGAACGAGCAAAAAGACATGCTCAATCTGCACCACACTCACCTGGACAAGAAATGTAGAAACGTTCTTCCGCTGGTCACCCTGAAGTTGAATAACCTTCATAACAATAAAATACATAGATTAGTCATGGAACTTGCAATTACAGAGACAGACACTAAAACGTGAAGTTACAAACCTGGCCTAGTTCAGGATCCTGAACGACGGTACCATTGCAGCAGAACTCTTTCTTGAGATCCTTCAGTATCTTGTTATAGCTGAATTCTTTCTTCAACCCCTGCACAGTTGTCAGGCTTTTCCTACCATTCCTTTGTTGTATACGGATGTGCACGTAATCTTTTGACCCAGCACCAGAGTTATCAGCATTTGCCTCAGCAAAGGGATCTACATAGCATTATAAAGCACCAAGACTGGTCAGGTATGGAAGATAAGAAGATATAATTCATATCCTCTAAACTAGTATGCTTTCTTCACAATCCTTTTCTTTCTTTGCATCTAAAGTATTACATCTATAAAACATGTACCCAAACTTTTAAACATTTAACTGAAACTGATCTAATGATCTGATAAGACAGGAAATATACGATATTGCACTAAAAAGAGAATATGATTCAAGGAGGCTCATACCAAAAGCGGTAGGAATTTGGACGTCGAGATCAGACATGAAACTTGGCTGAGAGTAGAAGACAACAGGAGCACACAGATCTCGAAACTTGGATGCTCAGACCTAGGCAAATGAAAAAGAGTTCAGCAGCTATTACAAAAAAAAAAAGAATAAACAAGAAATCAAAATTCCACGTCTCAAGTAGTGACAACCATCAACATAGACTGTTATCATTTTGCATTCATACAATAACAAGGAATGAACTAAATATCCTATATAGTAGACAAGCAGTTATACCAGATTATCAATACAAACCAGCACACCCTATCTAAAAAACAGGAAAATCAAAAGCTAAATAGGACATAAACTTGAACAGATGAAAGAAGCCTTTATTAGCAAACAGAGTTGGAAAAGAAAAAACCACAACAAAAGATTGGCTACACATCAGATACTGACAGCTTTAGCAGTAAAGTACCAATAAGGAGCAGTCTTACAGAAAATTCCGATATTTATCACCAAAACAATACACAAGAGACAGATTCAGACAGATTCCATTATCATCTCGCATGTCGTATGTACAATAGAAAGAGGCAATCCATTATCACCTCGCATGCCGCATGTACAATAGAAAGAGGCGACCCACATATGTTTTACTATAAAGAGCAACAGGAGGCAAAAGAACTGGTAAAAGCTCATCCAATATCCAACCAAACACAGAAAGAAAGAAAAAAGCTAGAGAATCAAATACAGAAACTTATTCATCAGAAAAAGAAATCCTTCACCACAAACAGGGTTGGAAAAGGTAGTCTTACACACATCTTTGTTCCCCCAACAACCATACTAGCCCACTCAACAGATAAACTATAATAAGCATAAATAATAGCATACAAATTCCAAAGTGATATCAAAATCCTTCGAAAACACAACTAGAATTCAGCAAGAGAACACAACCCCAAAATAAAATATCCCTAAGCATAAAAAATAAATAACTCTACTATAAAACTCCTATATAATTCCAATTCTTCAAGAAATACAACCAAACTATCACAACAAGAAACAACCCAAAAGAAAAAGGCCCAAAATTTGAATCAGAAAAAGTTCATAGCTCTAGAGAAACTTCTTAAAAAACAATACCAATCCTTACACAACAATACAATCACAATTATACAAAAATGATAAAAACAACCCAATACCAAAGCTTCATAAGACACCAAAAACTCACAACTCTGATGTAAAATTTCATCAAACATGAATACATAACCAGATCATTCAACAAACATCACAACACCAAGTATCCCCTGAACTTAATCAAGCTATGCAAAACCAATACAAGAAACCCACAAACCATCATAAATCAACATCTCTATCCCAAAATCCCCAAAATTCCCCCAATTCTTGAAATAAAAATCCAATCTTTATCACAAAAACAACTTCTAGACAAACAAAACAAACCTAATTCACCGGATCTGAAGCTTATCAACCAAAAGAAACAAGTGGGTATTGAAGATATACCTGATCCGAAGGTTAGGGTTTGTAAAGATTGAAGACGATAGCAATACAGCAGACCCCAAAATCCGGATAAGTCTTTTGAGCAAAGCACAGAAAAGTCAGTACACAGAAGAAAAAAAGCAAATTGTAATGTGAAATCAGCTAATAAAGATACGCTTTTGCCCCTTTTTGTTAGGTCGGTCTAAAAAAGTAAGGAGGGAGACACGATACCCTGTGTGATGGACCAGCGTAGGCCCGTGGGACTGTTAAATTACTATCTAGTCCTTGAACTTTTCAGTTAGTTTAGTTTTGCCCATTAAAGATAATAGATTTGTCTCAAAATTAGTCCTCATGTTTTGCCTTTTACTCTATATAATGAAGTCAAGCTCAATCGACTCTAAAAACATGGAAAGAGTGTAATTGAGTTCGACTTCATTGTAGGATTAGTAGGGTTGTTTAAATTGAATTAAAATTAATAACTTGAATTAAAAAAGTTATTGATTTATTGGTAATGAATTATTAATTTAACGGTTTTGATTATTTTATATATATATATATATATATATATACCGTGTAATTAGTACTTAATAGTTTGAGCTTTTTATTTTTAACGGATTGATTGAAAACCCAATAGTTAATTAGTAAATTATATTTATATTATTCGATATATAAAGTCCTTAACTTGAGATTTTATTTTTCGCTTTCTTTTCTCACTCTCAAACTCTTGATTACTCTACAAGATGCTAGTGATTGTTTTTGAGCAAAATACAATCTATTCAACTAATTTGGTTAATTCATTTAATTTGTCATATTATTTCTAAGTGATTTATAAAAAAAAAAAAACAATAGTTGACATGTGTAGGAATTGAGCAAAAGCACCACAATTATGAGTTGAATCATAGTTTTGTTGTGCAAGTTTCATCGTTCAAATAAATGATAGTAACTCTTTTTATATTAAAAACACTTATAATTACGAGAGCAGAGCTAGAAGTTCAAGTGTGGATTCAATTAAACCCATTAGATTTAGCTCAATAATGCATTTGTGTTAAGAAATTCATTAAATATATATAAATACTAAATTTAGAACTCAGTTATTAACACTTGAAGTAGTCAGTTCAAAAATTAAGAACCCATAAGATTAAAATCTTGGTTCCGCCCCTCTATATTTATAGAAAAGTATCACAACATCTAGCAGGGATTGAAGTTACAATTCATCAACAATGAGCTAATAAAACCCAATATAGAACATGTAATAGAAATGTTGAGATCACAACTTGTCGAAAATGCTTAAACATTTACTGAAAGGTTTCAAAATATTCAACATGAATTGGACTTTGGGATTCATCAATCATGAATTGAGCACTTTAAACTGAGACAAAAGATGTCTGATCAATAGTATAGCTCTTTCTTTCTCCGGTCTCATTCTGAACAAGCCTTCACATTCCTAATCCGATAGTTGGACGGCTTGTATCACCATTGCAGGTGTAAAACAAACTAGGATGTCTGCAAAAGACATATAATTATAGATGAGAATCAGCATAGAAAAAAATGTGTTGAGAGCAATGTCAGATAGAAAACTAGTCTTGAAAGAAAAAGAAGACAGGAAGAGAATGATAAACTGTTGATTTCGCGCAGCAATGAGATAGTTTTTCAAGGATAAGAGAAAAAGACCAATCCAAAGTCATGCCTTTGACAACTAGTAATGTTAGCAGTGAACCAGTTGTCTCTAAATTGTTAACAGAGAGAGATTATATAGAGCTTAAGTTCATGCGATCCAATATGTATGCCTCTTTTTGAACGAAAAGAGATAGGGAAAGACTCGAGTGGTGTACATACCATGAATAGTTGCTAAATAGTATCTCTTTCTCTAGCTGGATCAAGGGCATCAGCTTCATACTGGGATAAGTACCATCAGAGCTTCATTCTGCTTAAATACCTCTTCAAGATCCAGAAATTTTGATTTACACTCCCATTCTGATCAAGGTTGTCTGAAATGCAAGCAGTTCTCGTTATCAAATAGCCTTCAAACAGTCAATGGAAGACTAGTGAGTTTGTTGTGTTTTTCTCTTGTCAGGCTTTCAGTCAGTTATGTCTGCCTCAACGCGATTGATTAGAGATTCATGTAAAACTACATACTGCCGAGATTACAAAATATCCTAAACGGGAAAATAGATCAAAGATTTGAATAGTTGAGAGTGTGAAGATGCAACATGGGAGGCTCCACAACATTACTTAATCAAATCTTAAGATGGTCCTCTCTCGTTACTCCGAGAGTATCTCTCCATTTTCTACAGTTCTCTGATCTCCTGATTGAAAGCCAACTAAAAAAAGGAGGGCCAATCATACAACATGATTTGACTGAGTCGAAGGACGCACCATTGCCTTGTTTGAATAACTGTAACAGGAGTAAAACAGTCCAGATGAGGTCTTCTGCAAGAAATACACTTTCTGAGAAATTAAAATTAGAGGAAAATATATGAAATTGCAGCATAAGACAGAGAGCAAGTTCTGAAAGGAAAAGATATGGGAAGAGAATGTGTTGGATGCAGCCATGTATATCTATCCCATCACACTCCTGTATGTCATTCATGAAGCTTTAGTGTAGAAATATAAGAGAAAAAGGAACAACCCAAAGTTCTACCCTGAAAAATAGCACCGCATAAGCAGTTTAACCAGTCATCTCCAATTGTTAAGACATTGTTATATAGCTTAGCTCCTGCCAAAAAGATACTGACATCCATAAAACATGTCAACCTCAGTCTGAATGAAGAGAGATGGGGAAGACTCGATGGTACCTCAATAGACTGAAAAGCATCCTATGGAAGTCACTATGTAGTGCTTCACCTAGTTGGATCAAACAGTTTTTGCAGGCTCCAATCCCTGGTTAACTGTCAGCATGGCATCATCTTCTTATTAAGTTAGCTATTAGCCTCGTTCACTTCAAATTCCTCGTCATGATTCAGAAATTTTGCTTTGTGATTCCCATGCAGATCAAAGTTCTATGAAATGTATGCAGCATCAACTATCTCAAAAGAGTGTTGAATACCGTATAAAATGGTCTTGTACTTATCGCTAGAAGGCCAGTAAGTTAGTAAAGCTTCTCTTTATTGTATTTCCAGTCCCTAAAGTCTTGAGGCAATTGATCACAAATTAAATTCATGCAAACTCCATGTACTTGAAGACGTGATATATCTTAAGTGAAAAAATAGATCAATGATTTGAATAGTTGACTTGACGACTTGAAGAAGCTGGGATCTCCACGATATTATTGAATCTATAACAAAGCCAGGAATGTACCAAACACGATTACCAGAAGCCAAGTAGAGTTGATACCAAAGAAGAAAATAGACGTACATACTGTTGTCCTCTTTATTCTGATTTTCTCATCATTGTCAACAGTCTTCTGCTCTCCTGAGTCCTGAGTGAGGAGAAAAAAAGAGGCATCCATACAAGAACGGGTTGAGTTGAGTTCTCAGATTGCCATTGCATTGTTCGAGTATCCATGACAGGTGAAAACAATCTAGACAATGTCTTCTGCTAATGCAACACAAAATGAAATTTTAGCATAGAGAAAAATGTATAGACTGTCAAGATACTATATAGCTGCAAATTCCTGCCAATAAAATACTGACATTCATAAAGAACCTGAACCACTACCTACTTGAAGGTAGAGATGCAGGGAAAATCATGGGGACAATATCAATAGACTATAAGCAATTAAGCACTCCGTGAATAGATGTTAATTAGCGTCTCTCTAGTTGGATCCAGCAGTATTAGTACGCTCCAATCGGGGGCCAACTGTCCAACATCTTCATACTGGTATAACTACCTCTGCCTCACTCTGCTCAAATATATTCAAAACTTTCTTATTTGGTAATTTCCATTCCTTCAAAGTTGCCAGAAATGTACCAAAAGAAAATTGCATGAGATGTTCATAACTAAATAGTCACTAGAAGACCATTAAGTTTTTTATGCTTCTCTTGTTGCACTCCTAGTCAGTAATCTGCCTTAGTTCACGAAATATCCTAAGCCCAGGAGTTGATACAAAAGAAGAGAATAGAGGTACATAGTGCTGTCCTTGTTATTCCAATTGTCTCATCATCGTCAATAGTCTTCTTCTCTCCTAAATGAAGAAAAAAAAACATAAGAGGAATCGTTGAGTGAGTATTAGGAGACTCATTGCCTCATTTGAATAATCTAACAAGTGTGAAACAATGTAGCAATGCCTGCAACTAAAAGATGAGGGATCAGCATAGAGATAAGTACACTGAATAGCGACATCAGACAGAAAACGAGACTTGAAAGGAAAAATACGGAAAGAGTGTGGTAGTCTGGAGTTTGTTTCACTTGTCCATGGAACTTAACTTAGAAGGATAGGGAAAAAGGACAGTTCAAAGTTCTACCTCGGAAAGTAGCACTCCATTAACAGATGTCTCCAACTGTTGGGGAAGACCCTGGTATGCTGCACCTCAACAGATTAGTCAACATTCCATGAATAATTGCAGAGAACTGTACTTCCTAGCAAGATCCAAAAGTATCAGCAGAGTCCAATCATCAGTAACAGTGTGGCATCAACTTCATACTGGGATAACTGCCCTCAGCCATCCTCTGCTAAAAATTTCTTGTCACTATTCAGAAATTTTGATTTGGTAGTTCTCATTGATCAAGGTCCTCCAAAATGTACCTGGCATTAACCCCTATATTCCAAGAAAAAATTCCATCTGGTAATCATCTTCTGCTTCACTGATTGAACACCCCCCCACCCACCCCACACACACACACCAAAAACAAAAACAAGAGCAGTCACGCAAATAAATACACCAGGAGTGACTAGCAACTTCTTTCTGACAATAACAGAACAGACCAGATATGCATCTGTACTCTTCTAGGTGGCATCATAGGTTATGTAGATTTATGGCAACAGTAGGGAAAGGAGGGAGCCGGATAAATTCACCATCACCAAAAGAACAAAGATATTTGGCATTAAAGATATGCATCCTCTTGCTTGTCCACAACACAGAATCACTGAAGCCGTAATGAACAGAACCATGAGAAAATTCATTCTAGGTTCCTACTGGACAGAGCACATCATGAAAAGCAACACACAATCAGATGGACAGAAACGACTGACACAAGAAGACAGCAACATCCAATAACAGTTTAAAAAACCACCATCGAGACAGCAGCCAAGATACAGAGTTGATATCTTCTGGATGGTATGCCGGCAAAGGTCTTCTTCCATGAAAAAGATCCTTCCATTCTCAGCTGCTTCACTGCAAAGACAAACTTCCCCTGATCTGGAGGAATTTAGAAGGAAGGTCTCAGATGTACCTTCGGCATATATGAGATATTCTTTCCTCTGTGGATTGTATCAATCTCTCCACTTCATATACAATGTATATCCTCAAAAAAATCACATTCCATCATGGAGATGAAGGGTGGTCATTCTACTCCACAGGGATGCTGTCATCCTCAGCTGCTTGCCAACACAGATCATGGTCTGGGAGATTCCCACCTTGTGCTGAATCTCCAAATGTTGAGACATTATGTAGCTCAAGTTCCTGCCAAAAAGATACTGACATCCATAAAATAGGCCAACCTCAATCTGAAGGAAGAGAGATGGGGAACACTCGATGACACCTCAATAGACTGAAAAGCACCCTATGGGAGTTGCTACGTAGTGCTTCACCTAGTTGGATCCAACAGTACTAGCAGGCTCCAATCCCTGGTTAACTGTCAGCATGGCATCATCTTCTTATTGAGTTAGCTATCAGCCTCGTTCTCATCGAATTCCTCGTCATGATTCAGAAATTTTGCTTTGTTATTCCCATGCAGATCAAAGTTGTCTGAAATGTATGCACCATCAACTATCTCAAAAGAAAATTGCAAGCAGTGCTGATTACAGCATAAAATGGTCTTGTACTTCTCATCAGAAGACCAGTAAGTTAATAACGCTTCTCTTATTGCACTTCCAGTCCCTAAAGTCCATCTTACGGCAATTGATCACAAATTCATGCCAACTCCACGTACTTGAAGTGTGAAATATCCTAAGTGAAATAATAGATCAACGATTTGAACAGTTGACGACTTGAATACAAGCTTTGAGTCCCACAACATTATTGAATCAATAACAAAGCCAGGAATGTACTAAGCACGATTACCGGAAGTCCAATAGAGTTGATACCAAAGAAGAAAATAGACGTACATAGTGTTGCTCTCCGAATGAGGAAAAAAGAGGCATCCATACAGGAATGGTTTGAGTGAGTTCTCGGGATGGTCATTGTGTTGTTTGAGTAGCCATAACAAGTGAAAACAATCTAGACAATGTCTTCTGCAAATGCAACTTAAAATGAGATTTTAGCATAGAGAAAAACATATAGACTGTCAAGATAGTATAAAGCTGCAAAGTCGTGCCAATAAATTACTGATAATTCATGAAGTACGTGAACCTCTACTTGAAGGTAGATAGAGAGGGAAGACCATAGGGACAACCTCAATAGACTATAAGCAATTAAGCACTCCATGAATAGATGCTAATTAGTATGCTCCAATGGGGGGCCAATGGTCCATCATCTGCATACTGGGATAGCTACCTCTGCCTCGCTCTGCTCAAATTCCTCGTTGATATTCAGAATTTATTTATTTGGTAATTCCCATTCCATCAATTGCCTGAAATGTATGCCATCTCGACTCTCAACCAAAAGAAAATTGCATGAGGTATTTCATTATTAAGTTTATTATGCTCTCTTGTTGCACTTCATGTACTGCTGAGTTCACGAGATATCCTAAGCTGAGGAGTTAAGCTCGGGAGTTGATACCAAAGAAGAGAACAGAGGTACATAGTGATGTCCTTGTTATTCCAATTGTCTCATCATTGTCAATATAGTCTTCTTCTCTCCTAAATGAAAAAAAAATATTAGAGGAATCGTTGTGTGAGTATTAGGAGACTCATTGCCCCATTTGAATAATTCTAACAGGTGTGAAACAATCTAGCAATGCCTGCAACTAAAAGACGAGAGATCAGCATAGAAATAACTATACTGAATATTGATGTCAAACAGAAAACAAGACTTGAAAGGAGAAATATGGGAAGAGAATAGTAATCTGGAGTTGGTTTCAATTCGCACAGCCATTGTTTCATGGAACTTAATTTAGAAGGATAGGGAAAAAAAAAGGGTCCAAAGTTCTACCTCAAAAAGTAGCACTCTGTTAACAGTTCAACCGTACGTCTCCGACTGTTAGGGAAGACCCTGGTATGTTGCACCTCAACAGATTGATAAACACAACATGAATAATTGCAAAGAACTGTGCTTCCTAGCAAGATCCAAAAGTATCAGCAGGGTCCAATCCAATCATGGATAACAGTGTGGCATCAACTTCATACTGAGATAACTACCATCAGTCATGCTCTTCTAAGAATTTCTCGTCATAAATTTTGATTCGGTAGTTCTCATTGATCAAGGTTGTCCGAAATGTAACTGGCGTTAACCCCTATATCCCAAGAAAAAATTGTGTCTGGTAATCCTCTTCTGCTTCCCTGATTGAAACACCCCACACACACACCCAAAAAAAAAAAGAAAAAAAAAGAGCAATCATGCAAACAAAAATACCAGGGGTGACTTACACTTCTTTCTGACAATAACAGAACTGACCAGATATGCATCTGTGTTCTAGGTGGCATCATAGGTAATGTAGATTTGCCGCAACCGTAGTTAAAGGAGGGAGCAAGATAAATTCACCATCACCAGACGAACACAGAGATTTGACATTCAAGATATGCATCCTCTTGCTTGTGCATAACACAGAATCACACAAGTCGTAATGAACAGAACTGTGAGAAAATACATTCTAGGTTCCCATTGGACAGAGCACATCATGAAAAGCAACATACAACCAGATGGACAGAAACGACTGACACAAGAAGACAGCGTCATCCAGTAACAGTTTAAAAAACCACCATGGAAACGGCAGCCAAGATACAGAGTTGATATCTCCTGGATGGTATGCCGGCAAAGGTCTGCTTCCATGTTAGAGATCCTTCCACTCTCAGCTGCTTCATTGCAAAGACAAACTTCCCCTGATTTGGCGGAATTTAGAAGGAAGGTCTCAGATGTACCTTCTGGCATGTATGAGATGTATATCCTCAAGAAAATCACATTCCATCATGGAGACATGGGTGAAGGGTGGGCTCCTTCTGAGTATTCTACTCCACACGGATGCTGTCATCCTCAGCTGCTTGCCAACAAAGATCATGGTCTGGGAGGTTCCCACCTTGTGCTGAATCTCGTTGTTGCCATCGATAGTGTTGGAACTTTCAACCAGCTTCAACCTTCAGTGTTATGGACTACTCAGTTAGGGACTCAACACAACCTAAAATGTCACCACAGAGATGGAGCACCAGGTGCTGGGTTGACTCCTTCCAAATGCTGCAGGCTAGAGAGTGGAGCCCTTCAACTGTAATCACAAAGTACTCTGATCCACGCCACGATGCTATAACTAGAGCAGATTACCTAGCATTGTGGTTTAATTGTAGCAGTATGAGCCACATAAATTAGTGGTTACAGGAGGTGACTGCCCACTGTTCTCATCGACTACCCACCTACAAAACAAATCGTGTACAATTATGACCAATATGAACTGCAAACCACAGATAAAATTAGAACATCCCAAGATCCAATACTACACAATTCACATCATAATTGTCCACAAAGTACAGTTGGCACATAATGGATCAATCAGAACAAGAAGTCAGTCAAGCAAATACTAGAACTCTCTAAAGCATAAACTGTAGATATCCAACAGCCACAATACTCCAGAACATGTTGGCAATCTTACCTCTAAAAAACTTCTATACATTACCTTTCCTTATTTGATGCAAAGGAGGAGCACGTGATAAATTTTGAGTTCACATAAGCAAAATCCTACCACAATAAGCTAAACATATCAAACAAAACTCTACTAGCAAGATAAATACTCTTTACAGAGCAATGGACTGACGCACACAGCGCAACAACTCGAGTGCCCCTCAGACAAAGCGAAACCGTGACCAATGACGTGTTCTGCAACAAAATTGCAACTACTATTTGAGTAAATGAGCATTCAATCATGTAGAACAGCAAAATCAGACAAGGGAAAACTGCTTCAAGGGAACACATTAGAATGAACCGTCATCTGAACTTCAGGGTCCCTTCTCACATGCCACGTATATCTATCTAGAACACCTGCATTTGGTTGGTTCTTGAAAGTTACATAAAAGGATAGAGCGAAGAACAACCCAAAAGCCACCTATAAAAGACATCATAACAGTTAAACCAGTAAAGGTCCGTTGTTAAGACAATAGAATTTGCAGCTCCCCGTTCTTGGTTGTCACCGAGTTACCTTCTGTGATTAATGTCATAAGCTTAATCTGTTGGATCAGTGTGTCTTCCATTTAGTTCTCAGTTCCAGATTCATTTATTCTTATTCATGGTCTCTCCATCCAAAGTACGATCACCTCAAGACTCTAGGTCCAAATTCAGATGTTTTGATTCACAAGCTCCTTCCTTAATCCAAGATCATTTGACATGTACAATTGCTAATCTACAAAAACATGTGATTATAGTCATTGTTGGAGGACTTCCCGTACATGTTTATTATGTTTCCTCTTTGTTATCTCTTGTTACTTATGAGTCGTCTGTCATCAAAGTCTATCAGCTACACAGATTGCATCATGGTTTTTCTTATGTTTATTAACATGAGTTGCTCATGATACAAACAGGCAATGGAACAGGAACTCTCCTCTAACTTTATGCTTCACTTGGGTATGAGTTAAATAAATACCATTCGAATCATCAAACAGAAGATGGATCGAAGGCTTTTAGTATATTATAGTAATTGCAAAGTGGTGTAATAGACGGAGGCAAAAGCAAAAACAAATACTCAAACTGCGATCAGAAAAGAAACCAGAAATTGGATGTTCATAAAGACGCCATTATTATTCACAAATGAGAAACAGAAAGGAACAGAAAGCGAAAACACATTGATGATCCTTTAAGACCATAATGCAAACACATAACCACCACAATGGGCAACAGACACAGCCAGACAACACGACAACCAACAACAGGCAACTTAAAAACCACCACGGAGACGGAGGACAAGGTGCAGAGTGGACTCCTTCTGGATATTGTAGTCGGCAAGGGTGCGTCCATCTTCAAGCTGCTTACCAGCAAAGATCAACCTCTGCTGGTCTGGTGGGATCCCCTCCTTGTCCTGAATCTTAGCTTTCACATTGTCGATGGTGTCAGAACTCTCCACCTCCAAGGTGATGGTCTTCCCGGTTAAGGTCTTCACAAAGATCTGCATTCCTCCCCTCAGCCTCAGCACCAAGTGAAGGGTGGACTCCTTCTGAATGTTGTAGTCCGCAAGGGTGCGGCCATCCTCAAGCTGTTTACCAGCGAAGATCAACCTCTGCTGGTCTGGGGGAATACCCTCCTTGTCTTGGATCTTGGCCTTAACATTGTCAATGGTGTCGGAGCTCTCAACCTCCAGGGTGATGGTCTTCCCGGTAAGGGTCTTAACAAAAATCTGCATACCACCACGGAGACGGAGGACAAGGTGAAGGGTGGACTCCTTCTGGATGTTGTAGTCAGCTAGGGTGCGGCCATCCTCCAATTGCTTTCCAGCGAAGATCAACCTCTGCTGGTCTGGGGGAATTCCCTCCTTGTCCTGGATCTTAGCCTTGACATTATCAATGGTGTCGGAGCTTTCAACCTCCAAAGTGATGGTCTTCCCGGTGAGGGTCTTAACAAAAATCTGCATACCACCACGGAGACGGAGGACAAGATGGAGGGTAGACTCCTTCTGGATGTTGTAGTCAGCTAGGGTGCGGCCGTCCTCCAATTGCTTACCAGCGAAGATCAACCTCTGCTGGTCTGGGGGAATTCCCTCCTTATCCTGGATCTTAGCCTTCACGTTGTCAATGGTGTCGGAGCTTTCCACCTCCAAAGTGATGGTCTTTCCGGTAAGAGTCTTAACGAAGATCTGCATACCACCACGGAGACGGAGGACCAAATGTAGGGTAGACTCCTTCTGGATGTTGTAGTCAGCTAGGGTGCGGCCATCTTCCAACTGTTTCCCTGCAAAGATCAACCTCTGCTGGTCTGGGGGAATGCCTTCCTTATCCTGGATCTTAGCCTTAACATTGTCAATGGTGTCTGAGCTTTCGACCTCAAGGGTAATCGTCTTACCCGTAAGAGTCTTAACGAAGATCTGCATACCACCACGTAGACGGAGCACCAAATGGAGGGTAGACTCCTTCTGGATGTTGTAATCAGCTAGAGTACGTCCGTCCTCCAACTGCTTTCCGGCGAAGATAAGCCTTTGCTGATCCGGGGGAATTCCTTCCTTATCCTGAATCTTAGCCTTAACGTTGTCGATTGTATCAGAACTTTCCACCTCTAGGGTGATGGTCTTTCCGGTGAGAGTTTTCACAAAGATCTGCATCTGCAAATTCATAAAAACAACAATCAGAACAACGAAAAAAACTCAAATTTTAGGGCTTTTCACACTCCCTGATTATCTGATTCAAGAATTAAAACCAAACAATCTAAAACACGGGGAAAAAACTCAAATTTTAGGGCTTTTTCATCAAAACAACCGGAAAAACTCAAATTTTAGGCCTTTAGAATCAAACCGACGAAAAAACACAAATTCTAGGGCTTTTTCATCAAATCAACCGGGAAAAAAATTAAATTTAAGGCCTTTTTCATCAAACCGACAAATAAAAAAACTCAAATTCTAGGGCTTTATCATCAAATCACCCGGAAAACCCCAAATTTTAGGCCTTCAGAGTCAAACCGACGAAAAAACTCTAATTTTAAGCCTTTAGCATCAATTCGACGGAAAAAAAACTCAAATTTTAGGGCTTTAACAGCACCTGATTAGCTAATTCGAGAATCTAAACAGACAAAAACCAAAAAATAGAGAAGATTTCTAACCTTGAAAGAGAAATTTGAAGGCAATTAATAGAAATTATAATAGAAATCAGATAGAAGATGAAAAATTGAGGTGCAGAAAGCTTCATTTTATAGATGGCATGGCCGACTCTAGAGGAAACCGCCTCACGGGTTAACCAACTATATGAGGACACGTGTAATAATGAGGTGTAGTGTACCAAAACAACACGCAAAAGCTACCTTTCCTTTTTAATTTTTATGTGGTGGGGAAAATTAGGAGAATGAGGTTGACACTTACACGCTCCTTTAGAAAAAACTAGAAAAATGTAGGTCATGTAAAAAATATATACTAAAAATAACTTTATTTTATTTTAGGTATTTTTTTTATTTTAATATATGCTCTAATAAAGCGCATTTCAAGTTTATCGTGAACATGACCTTAAATATAAGAGTTTAAATATTAGCAAATTAGGATATAATACTACCTTGATAAGTGCACTTAAATCTTCTTTCTTATATTATGTATTGCTCTTTTTTCATATTATTTTGATACTGTTATTGACCTCATATTGATATTTGTTATTTAAACTTGATTGAAAATATTTAATGTAAATTGAGGGTCTATTAGAAACGCTTTTTCTTATATCTAAGAGGTAAGTATTAGATTCCATGAAATTATATTAGTGTTTTATTAGGTTAAAGTTAATAATTTATTTTCTTATGATAAAAAAAAAAGTCAGTCGACTTCACTCTTTTTACTCAAATTTATTTTATGTCTTCTTAATGACTTTTTTTTATTGGATAAATTTAGTAATTTGGTTATAAAAATAGTTTATTTCATGATATTTAAGTAAAATTGAATTGTTTTACATTATCAAATATAATTTAGTGTCGTTGGTATAATAAAATAAAAAATTGACCTCTTGCTTTATAAGAAATATTATTATTATTACTATAGTGCATATAAAAATCAATCAATGTGAATAATAAATGGGTTTTTTTTGTGTCTGTCATTATCATTATGAAAAACATTAAGTTGCTTACTAAGTATTCAATTTGGGTATATGTAATTGATGACCAAAATCTTGTCATCCTCATCAACAAAACTAATGTAAATATTAATAAAACTTTTTAAGCTGAAATTGTCTTGGATATAAAGTAAATTTAAAAATCATAAAATTGAGATTTCAAATATTAGTTTATTTAGAGTTGAAATATTAGATAATTTTTATTTATATGTTCAAATCTTGTTAAAAAAATTACTCGATATCTATATTTTAATAAAATCTTGTAAAATTTGATATCCATGTAAAATCAAATTGGGGTACTTGATTCTGTATAAAGTTGATCAATGATTACTCTCTCTCCCTTTTCTCTTTCACATTTTTATTCGAAAATTTCTTTCCTTCTTTTTCATTATTTAATTATTAATCATCACTCTCCTCTTTTTTAAAAGCAAAAAAAAAAAAGGATTAGTTGAACAAAAATTGTATTATTTTTGTCCCCTTTTTTTATATCCATGGTATGTAGTTCCTCAAAATGACGTTTAGAAAAAATAGAATACAAAAAAAAAAAATCGATTAATGAGACTCAACAAAGAGAGCCTAAATCTACTATTCATATTTTCTTTTTGATTTTTTAATTCGACATCTAATATCTATATTGAAATTTGACTATTTTTAATTTACGTTAAATAATTATTTTTAAAAAAAACACTTTTTATTAAAAAAATTATATATTTACTACACCACATACTTTGACGAGTAATACGAGTTTACGTTAAAAGCGGCATAATTGACCTCTTCTTTAAAACTATGGGCACTTATTGTGCATCCACTTGACACTTGCTTTTGTTTGATTTTTCTTTTTCTTTTTTGTCAACTACCCCAATTTGAATTTACTTGATTAAGATATTTTTATGGACCTACTTTATATTATATTGTATTATATAATTTTTTTTTAAAATGAAAGATTCTTTTTTTGTTGTAAGTGGTGTCTTTTTAAAAGTTAGAAAAATGCATATCCATTCAAGGTGGGCACGGATTTTAAGCAAAGTAGTCGTGATGATAAAGCAACGACGTCGATAACTTCAATATATACAAAATAAATATGGGTTAGTTATTATATTCCTTCTATTTCAAAATAATTGAATCATTAAGATGTTTTACATGTTTTAAGAAAAAAAAATTATAATATAAATTGAACATTATATTATATTTTTAATCTGAATTTTTAGAATAATTAAACATTAATCATAATAATTAATTCTAATACTAATAACTCAAAAATGTCTTGAACTCATCACATAGAAATTAGAAAATAATTTAAAGCAATTAAAATTTCTTGAACTCTTCGTGTAAAAAATCCAAATAAAGGGTAAAAATGAAAGAATATTTTAAAAAAATAGTCTTGAAGATTGAATAATTAAATTAATTTGAAATATGACAATAATTCAATTATTTAAAATGAAAAGAGTATTAAATTACTCATAAATTATTTCGGTTTATTGTAATTTCAACGATATAAACAAGAAAATGAGGTGTGTGTGGGGGTGGGGG
>NW_006239238.1:54913-83447 GCF_000226075.1 Solanum tuberosum
GTGGGGGTATGCGGGGGGGGGGAGGGGAGGGGCGATAATATCAAAATTATAGTATGCAGTCATGGCAGATTATATGACTTTGAGTTTTTGTTGTATTCAATTTAATTAGTTAATGAATATTCATAAATTATGTCATGATAAAATATATGTCTACAAGAGTTATGTTAATCAATTTATTTTATGTTATATTTAAATATATTTGTCACATTGAATTACTCAACTTAGTTTTGTATCAATAAAGTCACTTAATTTATGGATTTTTTTTATAAAGTCATTCAAGTTAAACTAATTTTTCTACCATTATTATAATCAAAAGGTAAAAGAGATAATTGCACATAATATATTATGTTTACCTCTCTTATTTTAGTTTTTTTTAATAATAATTGTCTTAACTTAATTAATATTAATTCAATTGTCCAAGCATTAAGCATTAATGCAATTTGACTCAGATTTCGTCATCTTCTATCACAATTTATACCCACTAACATATGCACTTAATATTTGAACAATTGTATATGAATTTTATGGTGAGCAATTGTATGTGAATTTCATGGTATCATTACTTCAAATACAATATCATTTATTTTACTATATTATAAATATTGTAAAAGTTGCTTTTTTGTAAGATGAAAACTGTCTTTTTTATATAACAAAGATTTGGTGTGATTTTCATTACCTTTTATCTTCTTTTTTTCATTGTTGCCTTATTCATTATTTAATAATTTTATTTCATCCATTTTCCTATCCTTTTTATTAGAATTCTACCTTGTATTTGACTTTTTGTTGGTAATGTTATAAGCTTAATTTTTCATATTGTTGATACGTAACATTATGAAACAAACAGAAACTATATACCATCTATTCAAATACTATATATATCCGAAATTTTCTTGTTTAATTTTCCTGTTCTTCATTGAAGAACTTTTCCTACTACAGAATAGGTCTCTAGTCAAAAGTAAATACTAAGTAGCATTTACAACAATAATAATCCTAAGAGTGACCGTTTAAAGAGAGTTATGATATACGTATATCTTATTCCTAACTTTGTGGCGACTAAAGAGGTGGTTTCCGATAGACTCTCGGATCAAGAAAATTTACTACTCGCAGTTATGAAAAAAATACATGAAATGTGATCAGAATATTCAATAGTTTAAAGTACTATACCATATCTCAATTTACAAAAATGATGGCAAATGTAGCACAAGACAAGTTATTTTTCCAAGTTTACCTGTAAGGAGAGTTTCCCCCTTGTAACTTGACCAAAGAATAATATGAACCATATTTTCCTATAGAAAGTAGATCAGAATGTGAGCCTTGTTCTGCAACTATTCCATCCTTTATAACAGCAATGGAACTAGCTTTCTGTATTGTAGAAAGGCGATGAGCCACGACAATGCATGTTCGTCCAACCATCATTTTCTCTAGTGCTTCTTGGACCGCGCTTTCAGATACAGTGTCAAGAGCACTAGTTGCTTCATCTAACAACAGGATTTTCGGGCTCTTGAGTATTGCTCGGGCAATGGCTATTCGTTGTTTCTGACCTCCTGATAGTTGCACTCCCCTTTGTCCACATTGTGTTTCATATCCATCATTCATTCCACTGCATCACAGAAGTAAATGAGTTATTGGTTGTTACAGAATGTATATAGACTTTATTCTTAGTAATGTACATAAGATATAGTTAGGTAGCAGACTCGTAGTGATCCTTCTTTATTTCTTTCCTATGTTAGCACTAATGTACTGTATTTATACATTGCTTACCTATTGGAATAAGACAACAACTAACTCCATTCGATTACATGGTATCAGAGCCAGGTCAGGTTCATCCTGATCACACTCTAGTTGGGCTTGGGCGTGAAGAGGGTGTTAGAGTGTCACATTGGCGGGGAATGGACTGGTGATTTGTTTATATGAACTTGGGCAATTCTCGCTCATGAACTAACTTTTGGGGTTGAGTTAGGCTTAAGGTGTCATATTATGGTAAATTTAAAGTTCGTGCAACAGTTTTCTTTAGCAAATGACATTTATTATGGAAGAACTTCAAATAAATTGATGATGAATGTATGTATATCTGACCTTATAAATTCATGAGCATTAGCAAGCACAGCAGCCTTTATTATCTCAGATTCGCTGGCGTTCTCTTTTCCATATGCAATGTTCTCATAGATAGTTCCTGCAAAGAGAGTTGGTTCTTGGCTAACTAATGCAATACTTTGCCTCAGGGATCTCAAGTTGTAGTCTTTTACATCCCTTTCGTCGATATAGACTGATCCTTTATCTGGATCATAAAATCTTTCAATAAGCCCAATTATCGTTGATTTTCCACAACCACTTTGTCCAACTAATGCTACTGTAGTTCCTGCACTTATCTTGAGGCTTAATCCTCTGAAAATCAGCTGATCTGGTCTTGATGGATAAGCAAAAAATAGTCTTTTCAGCTCCACACGTCCCCTTATTTGTGTTCTCGTTGCATCTATTGCTGATGAATTATCTGGATTGATCTCAGTGTTTCTATCGAGGATTGCAAAGACTGAACCCACAGCATTATTTCCTCTAGATATATCTTTAGTCATGCTTCCTGCCTCAGCAATAGTATAAGCAGTGAAAAGCAATGCTAGAAATGCTTGAAAAAGTTTCTCAGGAGATATGTCCCCTTGTGACAATAGTTTTCCGCCATACCAGTAAGCTAAAGCTGTAGAAGCTGCAGCTAGGAATTGAGAGCTACATAGACCTATACCGGCATACCAAGATTGTCGTATGCTTTCCTTTCTAGGACCTTCTAATGAGTCTCTAAAGAGCCCTACTATCCTTTTCTGAGATGAGAAAGCAGTTATTGTTCTATGATTAATAACAGCTTCACTTGCTAATTGGCTTCCCTCTCTTTGAGCTTTCTGTGCTTTTACAGACATACTCTTCATCAGTACAGTCCTCGCGTAAAAACTTCCAATGAGCAAAGGCTGAGCTGCCATCATCACTAAGGACAGCTTCCATGTTAGGAAAAGTCCTAATGTATAAGCAAATGTAGCAGCAAAGAATGCTTGAGCTAGCAATGACATACGGTCTCCCACAAGGGAACGAACCATGTTTGCTTCAGTTGATAGCCGAGCACATATGGCTGCACTCGTGTTCTCGTCTTGATCAAACCATTTGATCTCAAACGTCATGAGTTTGGCAAGCAGCATTTCCCTAATCCTTCTGGTTAGCCTTTCTCCCATGACAGCAAAATTGTAGTGTTGGATAACATTCGTGAAGAAGTTGAAAACAGCAAGACCTATGAATATGAAAGAATAGATCCTCGCGTGGGATTGGATGGAGGATTTATCAGGCCGGAAGTAAACAGATATAACTGCCCCCACGCAGTAGGCATTTATTGGCTGAACAGCTCCTGAGCCTATCGCTCCTATGCATCCGAGCAAAGCTCTACCCCATTCAGGAGCATTCATTTGGAGTAAACGCAATTGTGAAGGTGCTGGATGAGCCTCTTTTGTGGAATGGTTATCATAACTGTCATATGATTCTTCGTACTGGACGGAATAAGGAACTGACAATGGTGTACTTCTAGAAAATGCTGGACTGAACGAGTACATAACCGGTGTGGCTGCTGCACTAGATATCATGTTGAATGGACTTTGAGGGGTATTACTACCTTTTCGATAGCTACTTCTTCCACCAGTCTTTTGATTAGGGGTATTGGCAACATCATTTAATGTGGCTAGTTGCTGCAGCTGCACCATTTTGTAATACTCTCCACCTTCGCCATCAGTCATTTGCATAAGCTCTTCGTGTGTTCCAGACTCGATTACTCTCCCTTGTTGAAGAACTACTATCCTATTCGCCATTCTAATGGTGGACAGACGGTGAGCTATGACGATTGCAGTTCTTCCCATAGATGCATGATCCAGGGCCTGTTGTACAACTCTTTCAGATTGTGAATCCAATGCACTTGTAGCTTCATCGAGCAGCAGGACTTTTGGATCTCTTATCAAAGCCCTCGCTATGGCTATTCGCTGCTTTTGTCCTCCAGATAACTGCAGACCAAATTGCCCAACCTGCAACATTTGAAGGTACAATTATAACAAGGACTTTAAACACAGTAAGACTTGTAGTGATGTGGTTTTCTTTTTACTATCACACTCCCTCCGTTTCAATTTGTTTGTCTTACTTCCCTTTTTAGCCCGTTTAAAAAAGCAACTCCTTCATTCCAACTTTCCACATAGCACGTTTAAGACCACAAGATTAGATGACATTTTATACATTCTACCTATTAATTTACGACCACAAGATTCAAAAGTACCTTTTACTTTCTAAAACTACGCCAAGTCAAAACCAGACAAACAAATTGAAACGGAGGGAGTATTATGAAACTAAGACTATGTACCTGAGTTTCATATGCATCTGGTAACTTTATAATAAAATCATGAGCATTTGCAGCTTTTGTTGCCTTCTCTACTTCTTCCATAGTTGCTCCCTCTTTGCCAAATAGTATGTTCTCTTTTATGGTTGTTGCAAAGAGAATTGGTTCTTGATTAACCAGACCTATTTGGGACCTCAGCCACTTTATATGGAGTTTCTTTATCTTGTGACCATCCAACGAAATATCGCCTTCAATGGGATCGTAGAATCTCTGAAGCAATGAAATGATTGTGGACTTCCCTGAACCACTACCCCCAACAAGTCCTGTAGTTTTCCCAGGTGAAATTCTAAGATTCAGGCCTTGCAAGATAGGCGTATCAGGCCTTGAGGGGTAACTGAAGTATACACCATTGAATTCGATTTCTCCTCTTACATATGACAATGCTTTCCCCTTCTTGTCTTCAGTGTCAATTGCAGGTTGTCGATCAATCATCTCTGTGATCCGAATTGCAGCAGATTTTGCCTCCGTGATTGCTGTAAGATTTGGAAGAGCCGACAGAATGTTTCTGCAAGAACATGAACAGCTTAATCAACATCATTTCTAGCAACATATAGAGAGAGACTAAAAACATGAGTATTAAGGTAAGAACTATATTGCTCGGATCCTCCAAAATGCACTACTTTTTGGAGGATTCGACACCTACCTAGTAACATTTTTTGAAGAGTCCGAGCAACATAGGGTGTAAGAAAACTTACAATCCTCCCATAAGAACATTGAAACCTGCTACAAATACATCACCTCCTTTTTCTCCATGTTTGCTAACTAGAATCGATCCCAGCCATGCTTGAAAAGCCCAACTAATATAAACCATTCCCAAGCTACCTAGCAACAACCCTCTAGCAAAGCCTTGTTTGATTCCTAGTTCCATAACTTTCTGCAACGATTGACTGAACTTCTCGAGAGTTTGGTTCTCAGCCACATAAGAGTACAATGTTCTTATAGAAGAGATAGCTTGTTCTGCTATTCCCCCGGCGACTCCATATGACTCTATCATCTGCATTCCCACATTCATCATCATTGTACCAAATCCAAGTCCAGGAATGATGAACATTAAGGTGAATGGTATCGCGGCCAACGTGATCTTCCATGAGAGTAGAAAGGCAAAGATATGACAGAACAGGAAGGATGACATGTAAGCCAGGCAATCAGGTATCTGCATCAAAGCACAAAATAAAGATTAGAGGCTATAAAATGTAAAACTTGAGAATAAAGATTGACTATTACATTTTTTCCTATCAACTTAAAATAATTCTATAGTTATACTACATTATTTGAGAAGCAAAAGTATTACTACTACTATAAATCTTCTGGTTAAGTATTGCAGCATATAAACACATCATGTTTGATGTTTCTTCACAGATCACCTTGCAGTGGCAGAACTCCATTGACACAAGGGTCGTCACTTGAACATCTCTCGCTAGAAAATTATACTATGTATATAAGTAAAATATTACTCTAGTACCTTTTATACATGTATACCAAATCTTGGCTCCCTTGACGAGTATATTGTTGTTTTTATAACTATTTACAACAGCAAAAAATTATTCACAGCACAAATGGAAGAGAATATATACATACCTTCTCGCCTATGGTGATTTGGATGGTAGTTGAATCAGCTGATACAGTCGAAATTACTTGATAAGTAGTGGAAGATTCAGCTGCCTGTGTATCGAAAAATCCAACTTCTTGCCTTAGAACAGATTTTAGGTACTCTAATCTCATTCTAGATGTTTGTCTTTCTGCAGTTCTTGCCCAACATAATCCTTCTGCACTCACAAATGTTTCAATATGTCATCTTTTGTTACGATCACGAAAAAAGAAGACAAAAACGATCTAGGATTTGAAGTTTGCAGGTTTTATAACAATCTCAAGTTAATATATAATACTAATGATCAAGTTCACAGTCAAATAATCCAAGGATTAATAGTGTTACTATTTACCCTCCAGTGTGAGGTGCTCAACCACTTGAACAAGCCTCACTTGTCGTTGATCCGCCTTTTTGTGTTAAATCAAGAGAGAAATCCTACATAATGAACCTTAGCTTTCACTTACCAACAAAAGCAGCCAGTCCAACTCCAAATGCAACATAGAGTAACCTGAGAGAATACTGCAATAAAATGAAAACAAAACACACTCTTAACTAATGTTTACTACTAATTAATATGCAAATTAAAGCTAATTAATCATTGTGTCACCTTGTTGACAGTCTTCATAGAAACAGAGTTACTTAGATTTCCATAATCATTAATTACATCACTAAGCACAAACATCATTAGAGGAATCTGAAGACCATCTCCCATACTACCTAATGTTCCAAAGAACATTAACAACTTATCTTTTTTATCAGCAAATCTAAACATGCCTTGTTTATTATTACCTCCCATTATAGAAACAACACACAAAAACTCTATAATTATTCTTGTTTTTATAACATGCTTGTTGCAGGCCACAGGGCAGATTATTAACTAAATGGGAATATGCAATAAGTTTATATTTGCCGGCTTTGTTTGTTGGTAGCCTTAAAACTTTACAAATTTGTTGGTTTTGTCAATTCCGGCAGGACAATGATAGCTTGCTTGGTCTCCTTGTCTTTAATTATTTCTTAGTTCCTATCGTGAGCCGATACAAAATTTAAAGTTATTAGCACTAAATTGGTCAATTCGATATCTGTATTGAATCTCGATTAATTAATTTGAATTTACGCTGAGTAGGTCCATTTGGGGATAGCACTTCCTGCTTAAGGAATTAGTAGTCATAATCCAGTGCATCACATTCCTTGATGGTGTTGAGGGATTTAAAGTACATAATAATATATAATGTATATCAACATATTATAATAAGTAATATGCTTTGTTTTCTAGGTTATTTATTTATTATACTTTTTACTAAAGTTGTAGTTATTATCTATTAAAAATGACATAATAGTTTATAATTTTTTTTATTTGAAGTGTCTTTTTTAGATTCTTGAAACTTGGCCGGACTAGTTTAAGGTAACTTTAGAATCATTATCCACACGTCATTTTTAATAAAATCTTGTCTAGGTGATAAATTAATTGTCCATCATTGTCAATGTATTGTATTGTATGTATTGTGTTGTATCGTATTATATTGTTTTAATGAATACACTGATTGGATAAATTGTATTGTTCTTTGTCGTTACATAATGTCACATATCCATAATTTGAATGATAAACGTAAAAAATTGTAGTCTTTGGGGTAGAGATACTATGAAATGACATAGTAAATGATAAAATAGAATTATTGAATATAAGTAGAGATAAAACAAGAATAAAATATTACGGTAATGATGCGATCGCACCACATCGTTCGTTACATAAAATTAGTCTTTGTCGTTACCTTACGATGGATTTAAACGATACGATACAATAAAATTTAAGTAACAATCAAAACAAACATTATATTTAGACTAACAATACAATACAATACAACATATAACAACCCTCCAAACAAGGTGTCAGTGGTAAAGATATTTAAAATGAGTAAAACTGACTCATTTTAAATAATTCAAAGATATATGTAACCCTAAACTATTTCACTCATCAAGAAAGGAAGGAAAACAAAGTTCTTTCTAGTATTTCAAAATTAATTGTCTGCCAATACAAGTAAAAAGGAAAGGAACTCACATGTGTTTCCTAAAGAGAATAAACTTTTTCTCCCTTTCCTTGGTAGAATTCCTCCATTGATATTTTCAGTAACAAGGAATACAAGAATAACTATTAATTATGTATCTTACTTTCTATATTTAATAAAATATTTTTTTAATTTCAATATCTCATGACATATTTAAAATCATATCACATTAAGGCGACAAGATTCAAAAATATTTATTTTCACCAATCAAATTAAACACATACTTAAAAAGTAACAAAGAATATAGTAAAAAAGAGAGAGGAGTAACTAAAAATATAGAGTAGAAAGAATCTTGTGAGCAATAAAATGCATCATCTACAAAGTACAACCTTGAGGCTTGTTTGGTACCAGTAATAATAAATAACTAATTTTAAAATAAATTTATTTCATACGTGATTAAGATAAAATCAGAAAATAATTTTTCTCGAGATTAATTATCATGGGATTATATATATATTTTTAATCCTATGTTGAGGATCTAACAGTACTTGTGCAAATTTCATCATCAGTATTGTAAAAAAACATTGTTGGCTCCTTTCATAATCAGTTCCTTAATTTCTTCATTCACCAAATTCCTTTCTTGGATTAGACAGTTTCAATTTAACTAATCCAATTTTTAGATCAAATTATCAAAATTAAACACTGATTTAACTCTACATAACCAAACCTAACTGTTGTAATTGAGTGTCTCTGTAAAAAGATTCAATCTTTTTTTGTTTCATCTGTGCTGTGTTGGTACCTTTGAGTTGACAGAGAAGCAAGAATTCAATCGGGTCATTGCTCATGCCCGGTTCCAAATCCAAAACCCTAACATCTTTGTTCCGTGCCGCTACTAAATTATCAAAGGAATGGAAATCTGCTTCCCCTTCAACTTCAGCCAAAGATGCTGCCCTAAAACAATATGTATCTCCATCTTCTAAACCCTCTAATGATTCTTCTAAGTCTCTCAGTGAAATAGCTGCTGAAAGTTTCAACTTTAAGTCTGCTGCTGACTATGGTAAGCACATTTTCCCAGTTCTTATTTGCTCTAATTTTATTGATTTCTTAGTTAGTGGTAAGGTATGCGTATTCACTACGTTGCCAAACCCCACTTGTGGAATTATGCTTCATATGTTGTTGTAATAGTTATTATTTCAGAAAGTTTATTTTTTTGTTAGATTTCAAAAAAGTGAACTTTTTGTGAGATAATAACGGTTAGTTGAGTGACTGAGAAATCTCTCATTGTTATAAAGGCAAAAGGAGGAATATTTAAAGGTGTTTAATTAGTTTATGTGTTTTGGGTTTGTTTGTTTGTGTAGGAGAATCATCAAAACTGCTGTCAAGTGAACTATCGTCGATACTCTGTGGTATGTTTTTTCTTCTCTTTTTTGGTTGTGTTAATTTGATTAATTAGGTGTATTCTTTATAGTTTGTATTGTAGGGGTTGTTTGGTTAAAAGCAAAGTTAAATCCTGAGATTGATTATAACCAGGATAGATAGTCCCACTTATTCTCATGATTTTGGTATAAATTTTATCCTAGTTTTAGCTTATACCGACAAGGCCACAACTGAATATCAAATGCATTTATAAGTGAAGAGTTGATGAACTTAAACCCCTTAATACCAGTAACCAAATGGACACTAAGTCTTAGATAAGTTAAAATCTGAGGAGGACAGCTAACTTATGTTTTTTTTTTTAAAAATATTTCCTTCTCTTTGTTTATTCTTTTATTGACTCTTTGTATTGTTTTTTTTACTTTGGTATATTGCGTGGACTCAGTTGTTCAAATTAGAGACGAGTTGTTAAATATGAATGCACTTATGATAGATACCATCATATTGGTACAACATCCTGTTTTGTTTATTGTACTTGGGACAATATTAGTGTGTTAAGAGTAATAGTGAAGAAGCTCTCCAGCTTTCCTGCGAGTTGTACTTTTCCTGTACTGACTAAATTTAATTCTTCCTTTGGCTCGGATTTGGGGAACTTTCGCTATGTACACAGCTTTTATCTCCTACCACGAGCTAGAAGGTGTTATTACCTTTCTCTGCTAAATGTACATTGAAATGGTAAATATATCTGTCAATATGTCTTGTTTCCTTCCTTCACGAGTTAAGATTTTTGGAGTATGGGGTATCTTGGAGCTTCAATAATTCATGCTGTGACCTTTGAAGTCTTAAATAATAGTTTGAGAACTCCTAAATGAGTCACCACAAATTTTCAATTGCCAAATTGGAAAGTTCTGCCACAAATGTCTAAAATGTCATTCCCCAGTTTAGGATTTGAATCTATCTGAATCTGTTGTGGTTCTCTGTCTTGGGAATTCTTGTAATTATAATGATATTTGATAGCCAGAGGTTGAACAAACATGTAAACTATGATGTTTGTCCAGCTACTCTTATCCTTGTACTGATATTTATGCATTATCCTGGGGGCTTAAGAGATATTAAGAAAGTAATATGTGTGGTTGTATTATTATCTTTTATATTTTTGATGAAGTAGTTAATTTTAATCAAGGAATAAAGAAGATGCATAGTTACAGAAGGTCCAAAAGGTTACCTCCGGTACAGTGCTAAGATCAAGGAGCTAAGAAAATCCAAAAATATATCAATGCTATTTACAGTGGTATGAAATTCCAACTGAACAAACTAGCTAAGCATTTTGAGGTAGTACCTTTTTTTTAAAAAAAATTGTTGTTATTTCTAGAGCATTCCATGATGGTGCTTTAAGATCTTTTCTCATGTCTGCTTAGTGGCTTGGAAACTGCATATTCTTTTTACTAGATTCCTTGTGATGTAACTAGATGTGGACAAAGAATGCACAACTTAGAATAACTATTTATCTTTTCATATGTTGTCTGTATGCAATTGTCTTACATCCCATTTTACCTACATATTCTTCTGATTATCTTTATAGGTGATTTAAATTCTTATTTGAGCGATCCAGAAGAGAGTAGTAATGGAAGTTGCTTGGAAAATGTATTGGATGTACCATGGTTATCAAATGTAGAAAAATGCAACATGTCATTGCGGCGGAAAGAAATAGCACGAGAAAGGAAGGAAAAGTGGACCTTCAAGAGTACTCAGATAGGTCGTTTCCACCAGTTGGTTAAACAATGTGCTTGTAAATTGGGGACTGATACTACCATTAAAGTGTTTGGTAAATTGGGACGAGAAACTGGCCTGAAAGAATATAATGCGCTAATACGACTCTGTATAGAGAAGGCCAGAGAAAGTAATGATGAAGAGGTGTCGTTGAAGCAGCTTTCAAAGGCTTATCAACTTCTTAAATCAATGAAGGAACAGGGTTTCCAAGTAGAAGAGGAGAGCTATGGTTCAATTCTTATGTATTTTATTGATTTTGGCATGGTACAAGAGTTTGATTTTTACTGTGAGCTCATTATGGATGGAAATGCTGATTCACTTGCAAGATTAGCTTACTATGAGATGTTGCTTTGGACTAAAGTGGAAAATGAAGATAAAATAGAAGAACTCCTCTACCATCTTTCTCTTTATGATGGTGCTGATAAATCTGCCTTTCAAGGTTTGCAATTTACTGTACATATACCCCTATTACTATTTTAGTTTTTGTACTCTGGTTGTTTGATCCTTCTGATTAGAAATTACTTGTGGTACCTTGCACTTAATGATTAGTGATAAAAATGATTGAGTTGCATGTCTCTTTTATCATGGTTACTGTACATGATGTTTATAATGCATTTGCAAATTGTTGATGAATTTAGAGTCTGTCTTTGCAATGTGGTAACATCTTAGAATCTTATAAATCATTCTTAAATGCATCTCATGATGAGTTTTGGCAGATGCTTTCCTGTACTATTGCTATATTTTAGACTTTCACAATGTAACATGTTGCAGAAAACTATCTCTTAGCACTGTGCGAAAGTGACCGAGTTGAGGATTTTGTGAGGCTTCTACGAACTATTGACATAACAAAAGTTTCATCTACTGATTTTGTCACAAATATCTTCAAGTTCTTGGGGAAGTTGCTATTGGAGTCCTTCGCTAAGATGTTTCTTCAGGAGTTGGTAACAATAGGTAAACTCGTCACCTTATTTTTCTTTAGAGGCACCTATATAGCTGATTCAACAATCAAGGGGCTCATGTTTAGCCAAATTGTTTCTAATTGCATTGGGTACTTTAAAGTGAAGGTTACCATGATTGTTTGACTCATAGTGTGACCTCTATGCTGGTATCTTGTCCCAATACATCTTAGAAAGGATTATTATCTGATTCTGCGAACTGATATTGCTATACGGTTAAAAAATAAATAAAAATTACTGTATAGGGAAAATGTTGTGAGTATTGGCATCAGTTATAAGGAAACTGAAGATTTTCCTTTTTCTGTTGTTGTTAGAAGATCTTTTACTTCTATGGTAATCTTGTTGATTAACAAAGTGTCCTTATCTCTTCAACTTATATTCCATTCAGGCATCCTAATGTAGTCTCTCTCAAAGCAGGTATTGGAGCAAAAGACATCTCAAAATTCATTTGTAATTATACAAGTAGCATGCCAAGTGCGGTGAGGAACTTCTCATTAATTCCACTTGTAATCTCCCTTGGTATACATTCACATGATGCTTGCATAAGTTAGAGAATTTTAAATGCTGAATCAAAAGATTATCAGATAAAATATCTAAGGGGCTGTTTGTTTGCGCAAATCACAAGTTAAATTAGCACCTTAAGTTCTGTGTTCAGTCAAACAGTGTCAACTGATGTTACATGTACTGGATGGAAGTTAAAGGGAGTATAGCGTGTTGTTGTATTTTGCGCTTCTAATTACTTTTTTCTCGTGGATTGCGATAAGCATTTCTTTTCTCTGCTAACAGAATTGGTTGGAAATTTGTAAGTAAACTATTGCAGTTGCCAAGCTGATCTGTAGTTATGCTAGTACTCAATATCTGTCCATCAGTGAAATATTACTCTGATTGCTCTGTTATTGATGACAGGTTGAAGATGTCATCCTTGAATTCAAAAATTTACATGCGGAGTTGGCGATTAGGCCAACATCGTCCCAGTATCAGAAGCTTATTATGTACTGTTGTGAGTTATTTAAGGTATGAATTGATTCTTTAGAGATATTCTATTCAGTGCTTGGAAACTTCTTTGTGCAAAATTAGAGTCATTACATGTTCTGGTTAATATGTGAAGTTCTCTAATGTACTGATAGTTGCAACTTTGTAAATAGGTACATGCTGCATTAGATATGGTTGATCAAATGTTTGAAGCAGGTTTGACATTATCGTTGGAGACATTTAATTCCATACTAGAAGCCTGCGATAAAAGCTGTGAGTATAATTTGGTAGGTTAGTTTGAATCCCTTATCTTTTTGATGTTTTAGTTCATTAGCTTAATCTACTTTAATTGTATAGTTTGGGCTAGGACACATAAATTATATGAGATTTAACTGTCACAAATGTTCCTTGGTTCTCATAAATTTGCTATCATGTATAGCACTCAAGGGTGCGACCTAGTGGTCAATGAAGTGGTTGAGAATCCTGAGGTCTCAGGTTTAAAACTCAGGGGAGATGAAAAACACTAGGTGATTCTTCCCATCTAGACTAGCCTTGGTGGACAGAGTTACTTGGTACTTGTTTCTGGTGGGAGGTGGCAGGTATCCCGTGGAATTAGTCGAGGTGCGCAAAAGCTGGCCCGGACACCACGGTCATAAAAAAACATAAAAAATAAAAAATTGCTAACATGTATATGTAGTTAGAATACAGTTTTGATGCTCATTACCGAATGTTATCGAATGTACATTAGTCTTAGACCATCCTGGGCAGTATGTTTTATTCGAAAAACTAATGTACTAAGTAGTTAGTGATGGTCTTAAGACCCTTGGGGTCTTTGCACTTTAGCACTGGCCATGACATTTGAAAATTATAGAAATCAACGACCAGATGGTTGCTTAAGTGCATAGACAAGGATATTTTTTCACTCAAGGAATGGCCTCTTATCCATTATTTCTCTTTACTAGATTAGGTGTCGTTCATAGAAAATCATATCCTTTTTTAAGGTTTCTATTTTGTTGGTATAATTCTTGTATATGGGTGGTTTTTGCCCTGCATTAATTAGTTTTTTTGTGATTGCCTAGTGTGCGCTAAGAAGTTATTTTATGCGGTTAATGTTGATCTTTAGATCAACTTTGTGGGACTACACTATGTATGTTGTTGTTGTAATGTGAATGTCAATCTTTAGGGGCAAAGGTAAAGAAATAGTTCTTCTTCTCAAAAGAGAAAGGACTTATTTCCATGATCTGCTCACTTGGAGCTTTTAACCCTTATGAGCAACAAAGTTGGAGTCTCCAAATAGGTTATGTATTAAATAAGCAAATGGACTTCACAATTATTAATCCATGTCTTATCGGTGCATGAATAAGTACTAAGTTCATGATGTCAAATCAAGTAAAAGGTAAAATCATGGCAATGATAGATTTTTCAGTTGAATTTAACCTGTGGATGTTCTCTTCTTACTTCATTGTCAACTGGATTACTGGTTGGCTAATTCTTTGAATAGAAAATTACGTTGTTGGCATAAATCATGTTTTAATGTTTATCCTCATGAATCTTAGGTTCATCGAATGTATCCAATGATACTTTGTCATGATATCAAGCCAAATAGTGAAACCTTCAGGATTATGATAAATATGACTGTGAGAATAAAGGATGTAAGTTTCCTCTTCTTATTAGGGGATAATATTTGTATATAAATATTGAATGAGTCGCTTAACTAGCCAAGCTCTATGTTCTCTATGTTGTCCTAACTGCAGTTTGAAGGCGCATATGGCATGCTCAAGGATTTGGAGAAGTTTAACATGATGCCTACCACAAACATGTACAATGCCATAATGGGAGGATATTTCCGAGAGGTGCGTTCCCCTTTTATCGTGTTATCTTCTATGCTTGAGTTGTCATACATTATTTATGTGCAGAACAACTAAATTTTGCTCTCAAACCCATTTGTTGCATCTTGTGGTCTTCATTCGACCGGGCCTCTTTCAAAGTACCTATAGAACATCTTTTTGAGTGAAAGGAACAATACATTGAAGGATATTGCATAATTTTAAGTTGTATCATTTGAGCAGTAAAGTTTAACTTTTTTCGTGGATCTAGACGTAATAAGAATTCTAGCAAGTTTATGTTAATAATTTCACTAAATTATGTGGCAGAAGTTGATTGTATCTCTACAAGAGTTGTACAACTAGAGCTAAGGGTCATCTGGTTCGTGTTTTTGAAAATAATTCCGGTTTCATATTTTGCATCAAATGTTATCTTCTTGGTTACCATATTTGTTTCCGTATTAAAACCCACTTGGGTTTATGTGCATATCGAATGTGAAATGCACATATTAGTAGTATGTGCCTACACAGATCTAAATGCACAAAAATGCTATTTATATTACTACGTGTTTAATTAATTATACTTTTTGTATTGATTTAATTTTAAGTAATGCTTTTCTATTTAAAAATTGGAAAAAGATATTTAAAAATGTTTTTTCATGATTCTAAGCAGTGTTCAGGAAAGCGAGCGCTTCATCGCGAAGCGATGCGAGCCTTCTACGCTTCACAGACTAGAATGAGTATGTGAGCGCTTCATCGCTTAAAGCAGTCACTTTTTTCCGCTTCACGCTTCCCTGAACACTGAAATTCAATGTTAAAAATTCATCATCTCATATTTTAGGATACATGGTCTTTAGATTTCCTCTTAAAATTGTTCATTATTTTGAGAGAATTTAAAATTTATTATTAAGAATTAATTATTATAATCCTTTGTCAAAAAAAAAAGAACTAATTATTATAATCTTTAGCTTTTTTATACTAACATAAATCATGTAGTCGATAAATATATATATGATGGCAAGCACCCAAGGGTGTGACCTAGTGGTCAATAAAGTGGGAGGAGAATCATGAGGTCTCAGAGTACATGGTGTCTATTTTTGGTGGTAAGTAACAAGTATTTCGTAGAATTAGTCGAGGTGCGCATAAGTTGGCACGTACACCACATATTATTTTAAGAAAACATTTATGTGATGGCAATTAATTGGGATCAAAGTAGTTATCCAGGTCAGGGCTTACGAGATTTAGAGAGATCCTACTTTCCTTGAATTATCTAGTATTGCAATAAAACAAACCTGAATGGACCGGACTAGATATAGATAATTCATATGTTCAAAGTTCAAACCCAACTGATTAGTGTGAACTGGAGCACGCCAGAACACACCGCAGACTTCCTTAGCTGCTGGATGAGGAGAGGTGGAACATGGAAGAGAAAATCAGAAGAGACGGTGGAGAATAGTTCCAACTTGCATTTGGTGGATTATATGTTAGGAGAGAAATCAGAGGATTTTTGAAGGGAAAGAATGCTCATTACAGAAGATCAAAAGAAAAGTTATTACTGTTTTAGGCTTTTGGTGTAACGAAAAAAATATAGAAGAAGAAATCCAACTAGTGGATTTTATAGGATCCTTGTAAGTATCTGTGTCTTTTCTTGTAAATTTTTGGAGGTGGACAGCATAGCCCTAAATGCTGATGAATACAAATTTACTGCTTTTTTTAAAAAGTAATATCTTGTGCATGCATTTTAGATACAGAAAACTGCCTTTTTGTGTGTGAAAGGCTGTCCAATCCATGCGAACCATAGTGGTTGCTTGATTGTTTTTATTACTTCTATTTTGGAATTTTGTTGCCTGTATTTCCCTATCTATGGATGTGATGATGGTTGGGTGGTGCTTATTACTTTCTTTTTTTTTTGGACTTTTGACCTTTTTTTGCTGAACATTCTGGCAGAAAGACACTCGTGCTGCATTAGGGGTTCTCAAACGAATGGAAGATGCTAATGTGAAGTCAGACTCTCAGACTTTCAGCTATCTGATAAGCAATTGCACGACTGAGGATAACATATCTAAGGTCCTTGGTTTTACATATCTGTTTTGTGATCTTGATAAAGAACATTTGTTCTGACTTGGCAAAACTATTTTTTGGGAATATGACTGTAGATCATTCTTGCTTTTCTCATTTCTCTGGTGTAACTAAGTTTTATAATCTAAGTGGATGCATTATTTTCATTTACTAGCTTGTTCTAGATTATTTTTTCTTTCATATTTCTCGTTCTTATGAGATGGTGGTTCAGTAATTGTTTAGTAAAAGTTAAAATGGAGATATAATGTGCTTGATTATAGAAGGAAAGCTAGCTTATATTGAGCGTATTAAGATTATAAGAATGAAAGCTAGCTTATATTGAGCTTATTAAGATTACAAGACTAGTTCAGCTCATACACTATCAAAAGTCAGGCAAGCATCTTGCAAATCCCCCATTCCTATGGAGACAAGTGTGGAAGGGAAACTTTTGAACTCCTGGGTAGGATGGAGAGTTTGGGGGTTGGAGTTAACCATATAAAAGAAGTTGAAAACCTTCATATTTTATGTAGATACTGCTTTGGAAGAAAATTGTGACTAAAACAAGAAGTTGATAACCGGTTCATAGAGTGGGATAGAAACCGTGTATTGCAAATTAACTAGTGAAGGCATAAGAAATTCTACTTTTAACCCTCATAGCAAAAGAGAGGAAATCTATTGAATGATGTATAATTAGCATACAAATTTTAACTGTGTTTCATCAATACATCCATCAACATGGTGCTAGTCTTTCCATTTAATGTAAAAATTGTCCTTTATGTGAATGCAATTCTCTTAAAGCGATCTACACAAAATTTTCATAAAATATTTTTCAGTGGTAACTGGTTCCGTGAATCTGCTTCCTTTATCTGATTCATTTGGGCATAGGCTCTTTTGCTCTTTGTTTTCCTTCTTTGTTTATAAAATATCTGCCTTTTCTTTTCATATTAGTAGATAGATGCTTATCTTGTTGACATTGGCTACAAATGTGGAACTATAATAGTTGGTAATTTGAAAATTTGTAGTTTCTCGATGAGATGAAAGATTCTGGAGTTCAACTCACAAAGCATGTATATATGGCCCTAATAAATGGATATGCAGCTTCTGGACAGTTTGAAAAGGCTAAACAGGTACACAATGAGTATTTTCAGTTCTATAAATCTTTCATGGCCATATTTTTCCCTTTTTTTCATGCTAAATCCTTTGTTAGATCCATAGATTCTTAATAGCTGGTTTCCCCCTGATTTCAATTATCTACTTCACTATATTTATTTAATTTTCTTGAAGTTTCTTCTGCCACATGTTTGGTGGGTGCATACGTGTATATTAAGAGATAAATTTATAAGCTTCTTTGAAGCTATGCTACATGTAGTGTAAATTCTAACGTGGTGCTTTTTATCTTCTCAAATCGGAAGCTTTCATGTGAAATATACTCCTTGGAGAAAAAAATTGAACTGCTCTAAAACTGATAACCGCAGTGTAGAACATCTGTGCAAAAGTATATTCTTTTTACTTTCTCTCCTTGTAAGAGGCATGATCTTGCCAGAAGAAAATATGAGTTCTCCTGATGATTTAGAAGCATCAACGGATGTGCAGGTAATCTGTGATCGAGGAGTACCTGCAAAGGGTTTCAATGAAATTAGAAGTGTGCTTGTTTCTGCTCTTGCTTCACATGGGCAAATATCAGATGCCCTTGATATATATAAGGAAATGGAAGAAGCCCAATGCAAGTTGGAGCCAAAAGCGGTTATCTGTCTCATTGTAAGTGCTTTTTTGCATGTGTGCTCTTTCCCAGGATCTTTTCCTTGACACCTTTACCCTTTTAAATTATAATCTTGCAGGAAAACCTTCAAACTGAAGGAGATTTGCATAGATTGCTCCACCTACTTGAGCAATTAAATGGCCTCGATCAATGGGTGGATGCCTCCTATAGGGTCATAACATATTGTATTCGGAAAAATCATTTCAGGTCTAATTTCATTATTGTTTCTTGAGAATATTGCTGAAATTTGGAGTTGCTTTAATTTTTCCCTCTTTTGTAATAGATCTATTGTCAACTTGCTTAAAAGGCTGGTAGATGCATACAAGTCTGATGAAGTGGCTAAGGAAGTTCTATTCGATGAGGTTTTGCACTTCTTCCTTTTCTCTGCTTTATATTGGAACATATAATTATATTTCGTAGAAACTCAGTTCTTTTTGGGTTCCTGTGATTCATATACTCTCTCATCAGTTCTTGTGTGCAAGATGAAGCTCCCCAATGCATATGATACTTTTACTTGACAAAATTGTTCTCATTAATAATGAGGCCTTTATTTAGCTCTGATGTGTTTTATTGCTTGGTATTCATATTTGGTAATCATGGAGCAGGTTTTCTGCCAGATTGCGGAACAAGACCCAATAAATTTACAGTTAGGCTTGGATCTCCTTCAGGCTATTAAGAAAGAGATCGGTCTCCTCCCTTCACGACAAAGTCTTGATTTCCTCCTCAGTGCTTGTGTCAATGCCAAAGATTTACAAGCTTGTTATCTGATTTGGAAGGAGTACAAAATAGCTGGTCTTCCTTACAATATTTTAAGTTATGTGAGGTAATTTCGAATAACTAGTGTTTCTTAGTCTTGTTTGCTTGCCTGAAAATTCCGTTCTAAGGAAATTCATGATAGTTGCTCATATCTTTTTATTTTGATTTCTCTACAAGTGCATCTGTTGAGAAATCACTTAATTAATCATTCAACACTGATAATTGATTAAGCTAGACCAATGCATTTGGTGCATCTGTTGAGAAACCACTTAATTAATCATTCAACACTAAGATATAATTAAGCTAGACCAATGCATTTTCATATATTTGTTTGTTTGTATCCTTCTTGATTTTGAGTGAAATGAAAAAGAAAACATTTGCCATTTAAAACTAGGTCAACGATATCTACAATCTAACATAAAGTTGAAGTTGAAAAAAAGTAAGAAAGAATAAAGTCATCGAACTAACAATGCTTCTCGACTGCTTTATGTCCTCTCTCTTCTGTGTTCCATCGTCTAAGGTTCTAGACCCATGAGAGACATTGGGAGCTTTATGGAGTTTTTACTTGTGGTGATGGTTAGGTAGGTCTTCTTGTTGCATGCTAAAAGGTTCTTGTTAAGATATCTTGTTCTCCTATGACATGTGTGCCAACAGTCAAATCATCCCTTTCCTTTTCTTTTCAAGTTATATATCAGTTTTCTTTTCTCCAATCTTATTCAAGCAGAACACCGTTGGAGTTTCCAGTCTCCTTTTAATTAAAGGAAAAAGCACTGCCAAAAATCTGCAATCTTTTCGCTCAATTGCAAAGTAACATGGTGTTATATGACTATTGGGATCAACATGCTATTGAGAACACAACAAATATGAAGCAACTACACTTTAAACTAGCAGTATTATAACCTTATTAGGCTTGGGATTCTTGTGATGTCACGAATGTGATTTGTCCTTTTATGTTTTCCTTCTTTGCTCAAAATCATTGTTTGATGCAGGATGTATCGAGCCTTGTTGGCATTAGGGGACTACAAATCTGCAGAAAATATTCTCAAGAATATACCAAGGGATGATATTCATGTTTGCAGTGTAGTCAAAGCTTGTCAAACAGCTCATGGAATGTCTGCCCCCGCAAAAGGGAAAAAGAAAAAAAGGAAGACTGGGAAGAATGTGAGCTACAAGATGTGAAAAGTGGAGTTCGTAGGGGATTTAGAAAATTCTTCGGTTCTGAACATGCCGGTCTCTGTTCCTGCTACGTTTTTTTCCCTTCCTCTTTGTGCTCACTCTTCTTCGTCCTTTTTCTTTTGGGTGCAGCAGTTGTTTGAGATCAACATTTTGCAGTTCATGTAGATGTACAACTTTTAGTGTTGAGAACTCGTTCGTTTTCATGTACCTTGTAAGAGCTCTATATAAGTCCTGCTTTAAAGTTTCCCTGGGATTAACAGCAAGTTGGAAGTTGATCAAGAGAAGACACTTCTTTTGACTTCTGGTATCATGGAATCATGCCTAAAAAGGTTGGTGTTCCTTCTGACCTTGAAAGAGAAACATATATTCTTCATGGCATAGAAAGAGATGAACTGCAGCACAGAGATGTTTAACAAGCTTTACGCATACATGCTTCAAAAAATGCTTCGTGGTGTTCGAATAATCTATCAGGGAGAACAACAAGGAAGAAATTGATAATCCTTTTCTTTATTGCTCAAAGATGTTGCCTCTTTGAACAAATTTTACTATATTTAGGAAGTACATTTCAATTGTACTCCTTGATAGTAAAGATGATCTGAACCAATATGTAATGACTATTGATGATTTTTTGTAATACAATAGGAAAATTTCAGCTTTTGGCCAAAAAAAAAAAAAAAATCTACGAAGTGACGATGACCATGTCTACATTTAAAAAGAAGGTTAGATATATAAATGAAGTAGGGTAGAACTCACATTTGAGTTTGCTACCAAGAGGAGGTAAAGGCTCTTTATGAAAGGTTGATTTGACTAATTTAAATATGAATTTAGAATTCCTAACTAGAGGGATATCAAAGGCCTTTGTTTTCATTTTCACCACCAATGGGAAATGAAAGATAACACTTTTGTTTTCACCAAATGTTTGATAATTGCATTGGAACTCAAATCCAAAATCTCTAAATAAAGAAGGAAGGATCAACAATCATCATAGATGTTCAGTACTTACATTGGAACTCGAATCCAAAATCTCTTAATAAAATTGGAAGGATTAACAATCATCCTACCATAGATGTTTGATACTTACATTGGAACTCGAACCCAAAATCTCGAGTAAAGATGGAAGGATCAACAATCATATTATCACAACCCAAGTTGATAACAAAATACACACTTAAATACAGTACAAATGTTAAAAAGATTCTACCTTTCCACAAGCAAAAACCTCTCAAAAAGAATTAGCAACAAGAATGGCTTGCCTACAACGTGCTTTAGCTTGTTCAAGTCTTTCATTCAATGTCTCTTCTTTCACAGCAGCACTCACCATAGCTAAATCCATTTCCATAAGCTTCAAAACTCTGTACAATTCCGTCACCATTCTCTCCTCCACTTTCCCTTCTTCCTTCAACACTTCCGCTTCTTCCCTAGCTCTTTCTGCAACTATTTCTCCCACTTTCGCTAACAACGCCGTCGACCCAAAATCCCTAGCCATTAGCTCTTCCAATTTCTCCAAAAAATCCATTATCACATACCCAATTGGCTTATCTAATGGAATTGGCTTTGTTCTCTTCCACCCAATTTCGAAATTTGGTGGGTCTTGCTTTATGAGCTCAGTTCTTGATTTTCTCTCACGGATTATCTCGGATTTTCGACGTTTTTCTATTGGGAATTTTTCTGGGCTAATTGTTGTTTCTGAATTTGGGGTCAGGAATTCTGGGTCTGAAGAAGATTCAGGTAATGAATTGGAAGTGCATTTGATAGTGAACTGCTTTATGGAAGAAATTGGATGAATTGAAGGAAGAAGATGGACATGGTGGAGTTGAAGAATATTTGAAGAAGAAGCCATTGTTTTAAATTCTCCAACAAAGTTGATAAGGTCTATATTGTAGTACTATTTACTTTTTGTTGTCAATAATAATATTTGATATTTGATATAAGTGAATATCTAGATTGAGCTAAATATCTTGACAAGGCTACTTGAACTGGGATCCTGTCTCAAAATACTTGTCATGTTTAGTTTCGATATTGAAAAAAGGTACGACTAATACTATTTCTTGTGTAATTTTGGCAAATAGTAAACAACAATAATAATATATGTAGTGAAATCTCACAAATAGAGTTTGAGGGGATAGATTATGCACATATTTTATCACTATCTTGTGGAGGTAAAGAAATTGTTATCGAAAGACCCTCATCTTAGCAAATTCAAATATAAAGAAGAAGAAAACAATGTAGAAGTAACTAACAAAGAAAACAGTGCGAAGTCGATAAGAAAGGAATGCCGATACATATTAAACAATAAATGATGATAGATGATATAAGCAAGAATAATACAACTAGTACAACAACAAGCCTACACCCTCGAAAAGTAAAAATAACTCTCTAGTACCTCCTAACCAACTATCCTTGGTACGCGATCTTCAACCCCTCCTATCTAAGGTCATGTCTTCGATAAGCTGAAGATGCGTCATGTCCTGCCTAATGAGCTCTCCCATATACTTGTTTGACCTACCTTTAATTAAAACTAATAATTTATTAAATTAACTCTTGAAAAAATAAAATACGACAAGTATTTTAATACAGACGGAATACAACATCTGTTTTGTCCCATTTTATGTGATACTATTTTCTTTTTAGTTCATTATAGAAGAATATCACCTACTCTAATTAAAAATAATTTAACTTTAAAAATCTCTTTATTCTCCTACTGAAATAGTGTCACATAAAATAAATAGAGGGAGTATTATATTTCATCCATTCTAGTTTACGTGAGACGCTTTCTTTTTTAGGGCCAGTTTGATCATGTGATATGAAATCATGAGATGAAGTGAAAGTTTTGTTTTTGACATGCAATTTGGACTTTCTTATATTATGTGTTTTCTCATAAACGCAAAATCTCATAAGTTATAAAACTATTAAAATTATCCTAATTTCTTATACAATTTTACCTAATAAACAAAAAATTATAAAATTGCATATACACTATCACAAAATTATTTTTAAAAAATACAATATTTATTGATCAAACATTAATAGTATTCAAGTTGTTAGTAAAGAAAATTGTTTTTTCAATTAATGTCACAATGATTTGTTAATGATGGTAAATTATTTTTTATCAAACATTGATTTGAATGAAATAGTTTAAACTTGATAAAAATAATGAATTTGGTAATATAAATTGTAAAGTAAGAATTAATTTAAAATAAAATAAATTTTATATTGATGAAAATAATCATATGAGATATAAATGGTTTAAATAGTAATGATATGAATTATAATTATTATTTTTACATATAAAATAAAGTGGATTTTTAGCAAAATATAAAATCATGAGTCAATTTTGTATTTAAAAAATCCAAATCATGATTTAAAATTCTCAAATTATGCTTTCTGTAGAATTTGAATAAGGTCACAAACGTTAATTTCATCTCATAATATGAAGTCATATGACCAAACGCTCTACTTTAGTATTCCAAAAAAAGAAAAATGTCACGTACGTTTTTTTTTTTAACAAATATTTTAGGGACACTGTAAATATGTAGAGTTTTTCGTTCCTCTCTAAGCTCTGGCAGAGTGATAGCAATGGCGGCGAGAGTACCTCTAGGATGTGAACCTGTTGTTGGATCATTAACGCCATCAAGAAAAAAGGAGTATAGAGTGACGAACAGACTCCAAGAAGGCAAACGCCCATTATATGGCGTCGTCTTCAACTTCATTGATTCGCGCTACTTCAATGTCTTTGCTACTGTGGGCGGAAATCGAGTGAGTTTTTTCATTTGGGGTTCGTCAAAATTGTATTTTGTTTGTTGTGCTGACTCGAATTTGTGGAATATAACACTTTTCTTTTACTAATTTGAGCTCTGCAATGAAACGGGTAAACGGGTACGGGTATGAACGACCCAATTGTATGAGGTTGATGGGTTGCTGTTGTTGTTGTTATTGTGGTTGTTGGCTTCATGTATTAGTATGAAAGTTCGAAATTTTCATTCTTTTAGGATTTGTCTTGAGTTCTAGAATGAAACGGGTTGACGGGTATGGGTGTAACTGTCCCAATTGTTTGAGGCTGACGGGTTGCTCTTTTTTTTTTTTTTTTCGTTGTTGTTCTTGTGATTATTGGCTTCATGTATTGGTATGGAAGTTCAATTTTTTCATTCATTTGTCTTGAGTTCTGAAATGAAACGGGTTAATGGGTACAGGTATAAACGACCCAGGTTTTTGAGGTTGAAGGGTTGTTCTTGTTGTTGTTGTGATTGTTGGGTTCATGTATTAGTATGGAAGTTCAAAATTTGTACAATTTAGGTAGGAAGTATCTACCTTTTTTTTTTTCTATCTTGGTCCGTCTTATTTTTTTAAATGCCTCGGGGTCAATATTAGCTGAGCTGCTGCTTGTTTCAGATGAAATGTGCTAAAATTGGACTTGCAAGTTGCTTTAATGTTGATTGATGGTTCAAGGACCCTTTTTGTTTCCTACAATTGCTCTTATGCTTATCTTGGTAGATTCATTGATGCATCACAAACTAAAATGTCTTTATGTAGTTAGGACATAGGATGGGTGAGCCAGCTTTGTACAAACTTATGTTATATGGTGTAATGATCGACAGTTTCTGTATGTTTCTCCACACTTGCGGAGTGCCACATATTTAACAGATTGATAATAATTACCTAATGGTTTACCTTACTATTATAAATTGTTCATGTCAAAGGTTATGATTCTCGGAATTGGGTATGGATTGTAATCTTATATAATCTCTTAAGCAGTGTGGAGTTATGCTATTATATATCTTGTTGTATTTCTTATCTAAGTTGAGAGTTATGGATGATGTAAAAATAAATTTAGAATTTGGAAAAGTGCATGCTCTTGTAAATGATGTGTCTTTTATTGGTCTAGATATGTCATCTGAGAGTTGTTTCAGAAAACCGACCTGAAAGAAGATAACTACAGAAGAATAGTGCTAGCCTCAGGAAGTTAGGATATGTTTTTACGGTATTCCAATTGTCGATACCCTGACTAGTGTCTTTATTTTCTGGTTGTTTGTCAGGTGACTGTATATCAGTGTCTCGAAGGTGGTGTTATTGCTGTGCTGCAGTCTTATATTGATGAGGATGTAAGAAGTTGCAAGCACACAGTTGTTCCATCTGTTCCGTACATATGTTATCTCATATACTTAAAAAACTTTTGGTTTTTCCATGTGCTGTGTAAATCAGAAAGATGAATCCTTTTACACTGTAAGTTGGGCCTGCAATATTGATGGGAGTCCATTCTTAGTGGCTGGTGGAATAAATGGAGTTATTCGTGTTATTGATGCTGGGAAAGAGAAGATACACAAGGTCTTGACCTGAAATCTTTGATTCACATTTTACATGGTCAAACAAAAATAGTTGCTCTTTTAGTTATAAAAAATGAATATCTGCATGAGTTTTTAACAGCCATCTAATTAATCTTTATCTGAAAACTAAAGTATTTCCTTTTTCCATGATTCAATCCATCTTATTCATCATGACATTAACAAGTTAAGTATTCCTTCATGATTCGTTCCATGTTAAGTTGTATTAACAATACAAACTTGAAAGAGAGTTTCTCTTAAAAGTTGAAGCTAGTTACATGTTAACTTAATATCATATGTCTATTAATCTATTTTAATCTACTTGCTTATGATTGAACAGAGCTTTGTGGGGCATGGAGACTCAGTAAATGAAATTAGGACTCAACCCTTGAAACCATCTCTTGTATTATCTGCCAGCAAAGTATGTACCTTATGTATTCCTCTATTTCCTTCCTCCGCAAGGAATATTATATTTGATCCTCTTTATTGGAAAAAAAACATTTGCACAGTTGCAAGATGTATGTGGAGTATCAATCAATTTTGCAACTATTTCACATGGCATATTTTAATTATCACGAGTGTTACAGGATGAATCTGTTCGCTTGTGGAATGTTCATACTGGAATATGCATTTTGGTATTTGCTGGTGCTGGAGGTCATCGGAATGAAGTACTTAGTGTGGTAAGTTTCTCTGTTAATTGCAGTTCCACTCCAAGGATGGAGTTTGTGGCAAAGTAATGTCTTTCACATCTGTTACTAAAACTGGGAACCAGTATTTAAGCATATCAGCTGGTTTGTGATGTTTGTAGGACTTCCATCCTACTGATATATATCGGATTGCTAGCTGTGGAATGGATAACACTGTTAAGATCTGGTCAATGAAAGGTAAAACCTGTAACCCTTTTCAGTTTCACATATATTATTGAAAAATGACATATGATATACAACTAAGTATCATCACAGACTAAAACTTTGAAAAAGAGAAAAATGGAGGGTGATCTTTAGAGGAGCAACTTGTTATTGGGTGTATTCACAAGGCTTTTCCAGAACCTTTAGGATGATGATGTTGTGCTATGCCTGTACTTTTCTGGATTTGGTGATTTTGTCACCTATATATCCTGAATCTCACACGACTACCTGGACGTGTTGAACTAATGACTTGCACACAATCTTCATTGTGGAATACATTAATTTATTAGCACATATTTCTACAAGGATATCTTTGTCTTTGGTTACAAGTGTAAAAATGATGTCAATATTTTCAAAGATCCAACCGTAGTTATCAATGTACCAACTACCTAGAAGGAATATTAGGCAGCATGCAGTTATCCTTAGACATTTATGTATTCTGGTGTTCACAATGCTTTTTATCTAAACTACTTTACTTCCCTAGTTATAGTCACACCTATCAGCAATTACCTTACTGTTGTCCCTGGAAAGGATGTAGCGTTGGCTATGAGTCAGATTATGTATTGTGTCATCTGTTCCATTGGTGCTCTGTTGTTACACAAGTTTGAAAAATAAAATGAATTAGCATCAATTTGAGTAATGTTAACAGTATATATAAAAAAAGTAACATCTATATGAGCTGATATTTCTTTTCTGATGAACTGCTTGTGCTACAGAATTCTGGACATATGTGGAGAAATCGTTTACTTGGACGGATCTTCCTTCCAAGTTTCCCACTAAATATGTACAGTTTCCAGTGAGTAACTCTTGTTAATTCTCTCCTTCCCTGCCTTCTTTCTTCTGAAAGTTTGATTGGTTTCTTGTTGTAACCTTCTTTTTATCCTTTCAGTTGTTAATAGCTTCTGTCCATAACAACTACGTTGACTGTAACAGATGGCTTGGTGATTTTATCTTGTCCAAGGTGAATACATTGACCTGCTTTCTACCTGAGTTCTTTCTTTTCTGACTGTTCTTCTATATGAGCTTAGTAGCAAAGAACTGTTGTATAAATTATTGGTTGGCTTTATCTTCCTTACCGGGAGATATTTACTCTTCTGATTTCATCGAGGGGAAATCAGAGCAAATCTGGGAACCTCTGGAAAAGCAAAGAATAGCTTTCTTTCTTAACCATGAGTTGTCTACCTCAAGTTGAAAATTACATGTTAATAATGGATTGAGGATATCTTCTTTTCTTTTACATGGTCTTCTCATATTTTACTTGTACTGATCCATAAATTTTGTTGGAAATACTCAAGAGTGTTGACAATGAAATTCTATTATGGGAACCAAAGATGAAAGAACAATCTGCTGGAGAGGTTAGTTTGGTCATGTTTGAACCATTTTTTTGATAATTATTTTCTAAAATTGGAAAATTTCCTAATGTATATTGCTCTACGTTTAGGGCACCGGTGATGTCCTCCAAAAGTATCCTGTGCCGGAGTGTGATATATGGTTCATCAAGCTTTCATTTGATTATCACTACAAAACAGCAGCTATAGGTAATTCTAAGTGTTAAATCAAAATCTTGTATGTGCTTACTGAGTTTTCTCACAGTTTTTCTGTTAGTGGACTGTTCACTGGATAATGCTCAAATTTGGAATCAAATGTTACTGCTTGTGT
>NW_006239238.1:83981-110679 GCF_000226075.1 Solanum tuberosum
TCTGCTTGTGGACCCCCCCCCCCACCCCCAAAAAAAAATCTGGTGTTGCTGAGTGTGGCATGAAGTCATTTGTAACCCAGAGGCTGTCGAGATTATCTAATAATATCCCAAGTAAAATATAAACGGAAAGGTTTTAGGTCCATTCGTTGCATGCATGTTAGGTTACTCATAGTATGTTTCGACTCAAGCTTGTACTGGAATTCACCCATTGACCTTATGTCTAACAGGAAATAGAGAAGGCAAGATCTTTGTCTGGGAAGTACAAACAAGCCCGCCAACTTTGATTGCAAAGTTAATCTCTATCCATCCCCCCTCCCTAGTTTCTGATCCTCCTCATTAATGTTTTGGATTTATAAAGTGTTTGTGCTTAACTTTTGCAGGCTATCTCATGTTCAATCTAAACAACCAATTAGACAGACTGCCATGTCTTTTGATGGAAGGTTAAGATCCAAAATCACTTTTTTAACTGCTTCTTGTGTATGTTTTTGCAATCTTTGCATTAACCGATTGTCTTTATTCTTCAGCACCATACTTAGCTGCTGTGAAGATGGAACTATATGGCGCTGGGATGTGGTAGCAACAACTTCTTGAGTTTGAATGTACTATTATGAAGGATCCAAAGTATATCTAAACATGCAAGCACACCTGTAAATTCTGCTTAACTTTATCTCTGACCTCTTTCTCGTGAGACCATCTCGATGTGCCAGTGAATTAAACTTGTACTATTAGTGCTGGACATATGGAGGTTGATGATCAGGGAAGATGGGAAGGTTAATAGGATGTCAAACTTGTCTAGTTTTCTTTATGAGTATTATTATTATGACTCCCCTTTTATCTTATTCTTCGTAGTATTTCGATTGACTAAAATACCTTGTAAAAGAAAGGAGGAAAAACAATCACTCTGTATTTGGGAATTTTCTTTTGCAAAAGTTATTTTGAGAATTAGAAAAACTATTGATGATTTTGGCTTGTACGTACTTAGCTTATTAATACTTTGATGTTTACCAAATATGTACATTAGTTAAAAAAAGTGCCTTATAAACCAGTTTGACTAGTTTATAACCATAGCCAAACACCCTCTAAATGTAACTAATTGTATCTCATAAAGGCAGTGGTTGTGCCAAAAATGATGCTCAATTTAGCCAACATAATGATTTTCCATATACTGAAAGCAGAACAGCAAAATACTCCATACAAGGATCAAGGAACGCAGAGGTTGTGCTAAAAATCAATGTTGTTCAATTTGGCCAACATAATGATCTTCCAAAATGATGGCATATACAATACAATATCAAGAAACCCTAACGTAATTGGGTGATGAAATTCGACCATACATCGATACAAAATTTGCTATGCAACTGAGGTTTCTTCTTCTACTACATTTTCTCGCTGTGCTACATGCTCAACATATTTTGGGTAGTACATATGTACAAAAAGAATGGAAAGCCTGTATGATTCTTTAACTATAGCAACATAACATACTACCAAAAATGACTTCCGGAGGAGGACAAACAAATTAAACTTGAGTCCGCAATTGCATCAATAATTTCTGCATGTTCTCCAGTTTCTGACTCAGCTCTTTAACGTCATCGAGAGAAGATGTCGAATTAGCTAGTTCAACACTTAAAGCAGAACATTTGGTCTGTGATTCCTTGATCATGTCCTCAAGAGAAGCTACTGTTGACTCAAGATATAGGTTTCGGCTTCCACCAGTGACATTTGACGATGGACTTAGTCCCATACTACTGCTGCTATTACCTCTGCTGAGTTTTTCAGGAGTAAATATTCTATCAAAGCTTTCACTTCCTGCAAGTATTAATGAGTCCAAATCACTAAATCATCAACCAGCAAACAATGCATTAGCACAATATAATGGTCAAGAGTGGAAAAAGCCAAGAGATGGCACCATATACTAAATGTTCAATGTGTGATATCCTACAAATATGGCTTTGCTCTTTGTTGAAGGGAATATTTTGGAGCCGAGCTCAGCTACCTTAGGGCAGAAACTTCTATTTTAGTAATTAGAAGTGCTACTGATTCAGTAAGCTTGTTTATGTATAGAATCTCGAGACTACAAAATGAAGAAATATATTGTGAAAATGAAGTTCCAAATAAGATGCCAAAATTACCTAAGTTACTTAGTTGACTGATTGCTCCTGCACCAATTTTGCTTTCTAACTTAAGTACCCGCAGAATTCCAGCGGCGATCCGACCCATGGAGTCAACCTCAGACTTGCACAAGAAAGCAAGATACTTGAGCTCAGCCTTAGTCACTACTGCCTCAATCTGCCAAATACACAAACTTCTTTATTACACAAAGCAGGGAGATAGAAATCAAAGGACAAACTTGCAAAATCTTTGTACCGGCTGTTTGACAGAAAATTTCAAATTTTCGACAATCCACTTCCCCAATCCATCATCAATATCGTCTTCGCAATTCACTATGTCTACTTCGATGTTCATACCACCAAATCTCTCAGCAGTCTCTTTAAGAGGCCCTTCTGGACCATCTTGCCTGATACTATGTGGAGAACGTGGTTTTAAGATCTGCAGACCTTCCATACCAACCTGCAGCAGCTCCTAGTTAGGTTACTTGTCTTAAAAATCTTCATGAAGAGAAAAACGGTTACAAGTGACCAAAAATGACAATAACTACTACGCCTCAATCCCAATCAAGTTGGGATCGACTATATGAATACTGAACATGTTAGTGCATAGTTATCTGTTTTAAGCTATAAAGATAGGTGGAAAAACTACAAAACAATCATTGCCATGTTTCTTGTCTAGACATTGTTTTAAAGCTACAGTCGGAAAAAAACCCATATGCAAGATATAAAGTATTTTCTAACATGAGTCAAGTTTATCGTTTCCACCAAGGCAAATATATTGCACAGTAAGAATAAAGTGCTTACAGTAATCAACTCGAGGGGGTATCTTTTTTTGCCAGGAGATTTTCCGCTGTCATTTGTTACATGCTTAGAACTGCTTGCTTTGACACAAATGTTCTGGAAAGTTGTGTGCCAACACCGCTCTTCTCTGACAGAATCTTCATGATCACAGAACCACCACCTTTCTGCTTCTTCTTGTGCACCTTCCAGAGCAAACAACCAATCTTTGAATTCTATGGATATGTCCACGTCATCAGGTGTTTCCAACTGTAATCTACCAGTGTCCTTTCCATCTAAAAAGAAGGAAAACCAGAAAGAAATGAGAAGACCATTGATCAAGATCACAAGCAAAGTTAATCCCTGAAATCATAGATGGCAAAGAAAATGAATACTCTCTCCATCTCGAAATGCCTGTGCCTAATTTCCCTTTTAAGTTGTTACAAAATGCAGCCCATTTTCCTTAAAGGGTAAGTTTTAACACGTTCAAAATAAGACAGCTTTGCAGACCATCTATCCTCTTTTTTACATCATTTTATTGTCTAATTATTCTTTTCAGCGAAAAAGGCATACTGTGGCTCCACTATATTTACTCACAACTATTAAACGGCCCATATATTCAACTATTCTCTTAGCGAAAGTGCCAAAGAAAAAGTGCACAACCAAAAAAGGATGGCAGAAGTATATAGCATCATCATAAATTGAAGAGTCTAACCATCTTGATGTTCATCAAGGGTAAGAGGTGTTGCTTTCAAAAGTTTAGACAAAGGCCCAGCAGACAGATGCTTCAATCCTTTAGTAAGCCCTTCCCCAGGACCACCATCTGGCCCAAGAATTCCAAACTTATGAAGTAACGCTTCTGTGTAATTCATTCCTCCCCCAAGGCGGACGCCAGCAATACAAGCTGAAACATTTAGACTGTGACACTCCATGTCCTGTGTTTTATAAGGGATCACCTGTACCATTTTTATGTCCAAGAAGGGAACTGAAACAAAATTGCCATTTGATTGATAGATCTTCCTGTTTTGCACCCAAAAGACAGATCTAAGTTGACGTCCATTCTCCACAAATTGGCCATTTTGGTTTGAAGTCCACGCCAAGCTGTCCTCACGTGGCAAGCTACTCAGAGTGTCTGCACAATCAACTTCAACACCTTCCCAAAGGAAACTCGACGAAATGGCTATAGCACCCCCCAAGGTTCTATGAGTAACTTTGATGGACAGCCCTTTGCCTATAAATTGAACCAACGGCATTCCTGAAATGTCAGCGGCAGAAGATTCCAAAAATCTTAGGTGCAGATCATTTACTGATAAACATACAGCAGCATCACCGGGAACCTTTTTGCTTAATGATCGACCTAAAGATTTATGACTTACTTCCTCCTGCGAATTGAACCTCCCAGCAACCGCTATCTTTTCGCTTACTCTCCCAAAATATGTGTAAAAATCTAGGACAAAAAATAATTGTTCAACTGAAGTGTTGGACAAATACTGCTGACAGGCAACTCCCACTCTAACAATTCCTCCCGGAGGTGGGACATTTGTTAAAGGGCCTCCATCTGCAGTAGCCATTGCTACTTCAAGGCAAGCACCTTTCAGCTCAACACATCTCCATGAATTTGAAGGTAATGCAAGAGAATTTTGGAGTCCAGTTGAATCGTTACATGTTTGTAGAGAGAGACTAATGACTGAAGCACCAGCAGTCCATTTCTTCTGGCTACCATCAATTGGTTGATCTTCCCACAGACTGAAGCATGCCGGATCCTTATCGAGGTTTAGTAGCCCCAGCTTAAGAGTAGGTGACTCAGAAAGGATGAAATCTTCTATATGAAGGCTTGCCCCACCAAACAAACTATGACAAACATCATCTCCACCTGGAACAGTATGATTTCCTGTTCCCGTGTCTAACGGGACAATGATATCTAACCCCTTGAGATTGAATGTGAGGGAGTTTATCGAGAAATCTGATAGAACTACACCGCCAGGATTAACTACAATCCCATCAGCTAAAAAGGAACATATCCTCAAACATGATTCTTCCTGAAGATGAATCTGGCAAACAAACAAGAAGAGCAGCATAGTTCATCATCAGATAGCCAAAAGAAAAAGACAATATGAGGTTGTATCTAGTAGTACATGAATACCATAAGGGGCTGGCAATTGATAACTGTGGTAGAAGCAAAAATTGGTGGAGATGGAGAAGGCTTGAGCTGAAGAGAATGAAGAGAGATCAGGGGGACCCCAGCTCTGAAGTTCCCCTGTTGGTCCCCTAGAGGATAAATGGGAGGACAAAAATCTTTACCTGAATTAAGAAAAATGAGAAATACATTCAATTTCAACCATAAATTCTAGATTAAGCAATCTATCGACAGAACAAATGCCCCTCAAAATTGATGTTAGTACCAAAGTCTGGAATGTTCAAAACATCATCAGAATCTGTCAACTCAGATGGCTGCACCAAGGTGCACGGAGGGCGTGAAAATGTATCCCTGCATTTAAATCATTTCGTGCACTTAGAACGTGCAACAGAAACTCAACTCTCAAATTCAGCAAAAGAGTTTTTCAGGGAGGACTTTGTATCAACTTAATCAGATTGTTATCAAGTAACGAACCCTATGAGACTAAATTAGAGTTTACTTTTGCCGACATAAGTTGTTTTTGAGATCTTTGGCTCCATATTCCTCTTGCCAGAAGGGCAAAGTAAGAATTGTTAAAGCTAACTGCATGAACTCCAGCAAATAGATATAGTTTAGAAGTAGAACAAAGGGAAACTCCATTTACTCCTTTTAATGAGGTTCAAACCCAAAAGTATTTGATGACACAAATGCTCCAAGTACAAGAACATATACTCACAAGCAGTTTGTCAGAGAACAATTGAAATGAGCAGTACGCTGCAGAAACTACTGCAGATTGAGTCAGCCCTCTATGAGATACAAAACATAATAATGAAATAGTTTAGTGAACTGAGCTCTGAGACAGTCATTCACTGTTTCACAGGTTAAAACGGTTCATATTTGAAAACTTGCATAATTCAAGCTATAGTTACAGTGACAACAGAATTAGTTCATCTCTTGCATGACTGTGAAGGTAAAGATTTTGTGATGATATCTCTGAGACTCATAAACTGAAGTTAAGCTTACATAACAGAGTTACCAGAGCCAGATATATAGAATGCAGAAAATTCTAAGCAAACATGGTTATTTGGTTGCAACTAGTGATAAACAATAAAAATATTTTTGCTCAAATAATCTCAATTTGCAGTCAATGCATTCTTTGCAGTTTATGTAGTATGCGACTTTGTGCTAATGATAACATAATCACAGAAACTTGCCTTAAAAAGGCTCCTCCTATCATAAGACGAGTCAAGCATTTGGCACTTTCTCCACCTGCAATACTTCCCTGCAGAAGGGAAAATCCAATATAAAGGCCCTAATGAAAAACAAACAAAATAACCGCTGGTTCCACCAGCATATAATGCGGTGCACCTCAGTTCATGAATCAACATAAGAAGATAAAATAGAAGCCTTTTTGGATTAATAAGAAATTGTACCCGAGAAAAGAATAAAGACTGCATCAAAAGTTCAAGCTGAAATTCTGCAAAGCAAACCGACACTATTAGTGAAACTTTTGAAAGAAACTAATGTGATGTAAGAAACCTTACAGTATGGATTACAGTATCCTCCATTTAAATCAAAGACTTTGCAGAGAAGGCAAGCAAAACATCCACTCATAGATTCTCAATAAAAACATAATATATCCAGATCACTTTGGATGTTATAGATTGCTCAATGAGTAGCAGACAGTTCATGCATTGAACTACATCGAAGCATTGTTTGCTTCAGCTGTCTTCAAGCAAAAAAAAAAAAAAAAGGAAACCAGAAAAGTGACCCAACAAATCTTAAAGTGGACTCCTCCATGAGATGCAACAATCTGATCTTCCATAAAATGAAGTTCAGTGCTGTCAAAGGCAAAAAGTAGAAAATTCCAGATATTTGTCTGGGGCTTTGAGCACAGTCAAATGGTACAGGTTCACACTTCCCATTAGTGTTTGGAGCGGCATAATTATAGTTAGGCAATGATGGGAAACTATTTAGGAACAGATAGTTACAGAATCACTTGGGATATTGTTTCTGTAGAAGGCCACTGAGGACTGGGAGTGGAGGATATTGAAGAATTTATACACAAATCAATGATGTAAAATCACCTTAATTTGAAACTATCTGAAGGGTAACTAGGAGGCAGATGATGGTAATTTTGTCTCCTTGTGTGAGGAGTTCAAAGGGGAAAACGGTCATCTTCACATGCATCGTAGGTTTGTCAACATCTTTTTCAAATCTACATTCTCAATGTTCAACATAGCACAAGTGTTACCTAGGACTATCACAAAGGAACTCACAAGTTTGGATTTTAAGAGAAGAAAGGCAATAAAAAAACACTTTTTGTGCATTTTTCTCCAACACAAATGAAAGAAATGGAATGTCTTACAAAAGAGTGCAAGGGATGTAAAATGTACTAGAATCTCTTTCTCGTTGCTTCCTTATCTTTTGTGTAAAATGTATACAAATAACTATTAGAGTGAGGACACATTTATTTTGCAGTAGCATCCTTACATGTGGGCTTGATTCATTTCTTGAGCCAAGCACAGGGTGATATGACGCTCGAAGTCAAGACTTTTGCCTGCTCAGTCGAGTTACCAAATCTAAAAGCTTAAGCCATTAGAGGGGGAGTACTTTTTGTTTTAAGGTTTCATGAAGACTAAAGTTTACTTGAAGTTGAACAAAAGCAAGCATTAAAGATAAAAAGAAGTAAATATAACAAAGTTGTTTAGAAATACAATTCTTTACAAAAGATTAAGCTGGAATATATTTTGTCTCCTGAGATTGAAACAGAACCAATACTACACTTTTTAGTGTCCTTGTAAGTAGAGAAGGACAGTTTGAACTTATTGATCCTTTTTGTTAACGTGCTACCAGCACAGAGATGAATATACTATAACCTTTGGAAAAAAAAAAAACTCCCAAGTGTTAAATTTCATCTTCTTTTTTTTTTGGTTTAATAGGTTTAATTCAGATAGATATATAGTTAGCTTTTGGTAGTTATGAATCCTCTCACCGCCTGTCCCCTACAAAGGGAAAATAATACATTTATTAGGGGTGGCCAACCTAACCTGTGTCCTTCAAACGTAGAAAAATGTGATCCACAACAACGGAGACCAAAGACCGCCCAGCTGCTTCTGTATGCTGTCACAGTTAACAATCCATTGTAAAAATCAGAAAGGTGAAGTACAATAAGATTATATCAACATTTAGGCTCCATTTTAATAAGTCAATGACAATGGAGTCATTCATACTTGCTGGTTAGGCTTGACATCTCCTCTGTTTATACAGACATACAATCCTGTCATGAAGCGAAGAAGCGCTCGTAATCCTGCAGAATCAAAATAGTAATAAGCAAATTGTAAAGAACAAGACACGAAAAGATCCACAAAATGCACAATTTTTTCTACATGCCTGGTTCACTAAGAGCTGGACAAACAGTTTCTGTGATGTGTAATTGAACTTCAAGTCCTAGTGGACTATTTAGTTCAGTCCTCTGAATCGTTATCTGATAGCAATGTGAAGGCAAGAAATCCATTAATATCAATGGTCTGTATGCCTCAAATCATAACCTATGTTCATATCCAAAATTCATAGAAAGAAAATTGAGTGCCCAATTTGAATTACATGAGCTTCTCCAGATATTCCTTCAATGAATCTCTCCCCGCCAAAAAATACTCGCTTTGCTCCATCTTCATCTCTCTTGTTATTCCCCCCTTGAGAGCTTCCAAAATTTGCATCCGCGAACATATCGGGATGAGGTAACAGGTCAATAGATAGATGTTCCCACTCAAGTTTCTGTTATTAAAAGAAAAGTAGATGATGCAACACGACACAACGATGCAAACATGAGTAATTAAGGATTTAGGACACTGCATAAAAGAATAAGGTACTCAGAACAATCTTGTAGATATTACCTCAAGAAGAATAAAATATCATTCATGTAAATAAATTGGGAAAATTTTCTAAATAGTAGAAAAAGAAATGTAATTACTTTGAACACATATATGAACTCCTTGCCACTAGAGAAATCCCTAGCTTCCTTTAGATTTACAGCCTGCAATAGCATATTGTTTGAGTCATTCTTAAGCAACAACTACACAAGTCATCTCATCTAAAATAAATGCAACTTACCTCCCAGTTCTCATTTGTAGTATAGAGAAGAAGATTGTGTATAGTGATTGATGCCATAGGTGATGCCCTGGTGAAATAATCAAACAAGAAAGAGAGAACATTATCTAACATAGAAAACTAAAATCACATGACTGTTTGAAACCAAACCTAACAGGTAAATAAAAATGCTCACAAGTTATTGCTAAGAGCCTGCCAAAAGATGCAAGGGAATCTGAGCATAAACAATAGAATGTGATTTATAAGTTTGAAGCCTTTCAACGTACCATTTTGCACTCAATGTCTAAATGCTCTCAAAATAGAGTGCAGTGATATATTGGTGTAGAAAGGCAATATGCAAATAATAATGGTAAATTGTGAATTGTTACATTGCCATTTCTCAGGTTTAGATGACCCAACCAACCAATCTATGATGTTCAAGAACTACTTATCTGACATATTTGACAGTCTTCTAAGCATCTACATGCTTTTCTTTCTTCTCTTTTCTTTTGGACATAGAATTGAGTATCAAAAAGATCAAACTAGGATAATACGCGATTTTGATCTGGACATAAATAGAAAAAAGAACAACTTTTTGTTTTATATGGAGCAATATGCCAATATCTAAACCATGTCCAGTGATTTATTTATGCTTTGCTTTGAGTTTTACTGCTATCGGCTTCTGGAACATTTTTTGTTGTTATATCAAGCTATAATTCTATAAAATCTCAACCCTAGGAGTCACTACCTTGTTCTTTTCCAAGTTCAAAGTGACTTCAAACCCATATGTTTTTCTTTTCTGTGAAGCCACTCTAAATCCAAATCCATATTTTTTTTAAAATTTTATGACCATGGTGTCCGGGCCTAAATCCAAATCCATATTATTAACATGCCTTCACTCCTAGCATCAGAAGTGGTCTCTTCATTAAGCTTCTTCGCCTATTGCTCCTATTACTATTTGTAAAATTTTGTTCTGCCTGAAATCTTTAATTTTACTTTGAATGTCAGCAGCTCAATAGTTCTCAGTCATTCATTAAAAGAATCTGCAGAAATATAACCAGGCTCACTGAGTGTACTAAATTTCTAGTTATGTTCTTAAAGTCTAAATTCTGCAGTTAAGGAAGAATGGTTTCAAATTGGGTTTAAAGCGCAAGTGAAATGTGATGGGCTAGAGTTTAGACGGAACTGTTCAACATTAGTCCCACTACCATCACCATGGTCCATCTTGTTCTAATCAATTATGTACTTGTTTCTTGCTTGAGGATCTGATAATAGAATAGAGAATCAGAAAGCATTGACGGGTAAGGATATCCAGTCCAATTTTGAAACAGGTGGAGAGTGCAGAATTGGTTCTCGTAAGCAAAAGAAACAGGAAAAATAGGATATAAAGAATCAGGAATGAAGGTATTGAACACTTACCAGCTTGCTCCTCCTCGGCGTCGAGCACCTCCATGAGTTTCAAGTAGAAGATTAACTGTATGGACTTGTAATGTCATGCCATCTGCAATCTGACAATAAAAGACCAATATACATGATCACTCATCCTGAAAGGTCACCCAAACCTAATCTCTTTACAAGTATATGATCTTTCCAGAACTTGAGAATTTAAACACAAAGACAAAGCAAAATAAGAAGAGTAGTGAAGAATGTAGTACACAGAGAAATCAGTTAGCATAGAATAGTCAGGGCACTTGACCAAAGTAGAGTTACTTTCATGTAACAAAATATCTATTACAACTCAGTTCTGCTTAGAGTTTTCTGCCAAAGAAAAAATGGAAAACAAAGAAACACAGTTACATTGATTTCTTAAAAGAAAAGAGGCATATTGCAATTACCAAATTGATGCATGTTGATGTTGGATATCATATGATTTCAACAGTAGAAGAGCCCTATGTACCGCCTTCCCTTTTCAGTTTGGTGATGGATAATATGAAGAAGCAAAATAATAATTACAACACCATGACCAAGAGCTTAAATCAATAACTTGATGCTTTAATTACCCACTTATTTGGAAAGATATGACCATCTGCAGACCTTTAAAAAGTTTAAGCTGATTAAACAATACTAAGGGTCTACTGAATCCATTGAATTATGCTTTACATCAGCAATCTTAAAATTTTAAGCATTTTTAAGTATTTTTTATTTTTTTTTATTTTTTTGATAACCCAGAAATCCGTCTGTGACCCGCCCTTTGGACCAATCACAGCCTTCTAAACTCGGTGGATAATGGGCCCGCCCCTCTACCCTTCTCCACTTAAATACCGGGCTTCACTTTGCATGGTGTGGGGCTTGAACCTGCGACCTAAGCCACAAATCCTCCACCTTTTGCCACTTGAGCTAGGCCTTGGGGGCTAGCTAAGCATTTTTAAGTATTTCATCCTTCTTTTGAAATACCCGTGTGATGATGGATATCATAATTGCAACTTGCTAGTTCATAATCAACTTTATATTATCACATTCAAAATTGTGTATGAAATCATCAAATCTAAACAAATTATGTACACACAATTCCCATTGCCCCGCAAGGAATTAACTCAAACACTCTTACATAACATCAAAACCAAGTGAGCTGATACTATTATGTTGCTAACCTTGTCAGCAAATCCATATCCACTTCCCTTCGAGGAGCTACCAGATGACACCGGACTGATGGAAAGCAGTACGATACCAAGTGAGACAACAATAATCAAACCAAGCTCAAGCTAGTATTTGGCCATAGATTTTGGATCAACTTTTGAAAATTTCATCTTCAAATCTCTGTTTTGCAGAAATTTGAACTTCCATTCAAAAAGCTTCAAATATTTTCCAAATAAAATGCATGTCCAAACACAACTTCAAAAAATCAAATTTTCAAGTTTTAACTTCAAAATCTATGGCCAAACGCGTGAGCTATTATCCAAAAAGGTAATCAATCACATTGAGCCTCTATAATACCTGCTAGAGCTCTTAGGTGTATCAAGATCATCTCTTTCTTCCAGAACTAAATCAAGTCTATCAATTTGCACAACTATTGGCTCTGTTTGCACATTGCTTACTGACGGAAGCTTGAGTTGAAAAACCAAAGTTAAACAAAAAAAGGACAGTTATAACAATAGACAATTAGACTTCAATGTTTTTTAAAAAATGGGGGCAGAGGGATTACAAAGCGGAAAATCAAACCCTCACCAAAAAGATGAAAGTTCAGATTGCCAACAAACCAACTGAGCTAATAAAGATCATTTTTTTTTTTGTATTTTCATTCATAAAATAATGAATCTAGCAATCCAAACATCAATAAAGAGAGAAAACCACTAACAATGATCTCCAATTTCCCAACTTTCGCTGTTGTAACATTCAATGCCGGTGGTAATCCCGTGCTCGCATGTAAAGCATCTCCATTTATATCTACGACAAATCAATCAACAATTTTTCAGATGTATAATTAAGTAACAAGCTTCAAATAACATACTCTCTCTGTCCTAATTAATGCGGCCAGCTCGAATTTCCAGAGAATTTTACATATTTAGAAACTACAAGTTATAATTGACGATTCAATAAATACTTTGTTGAATCTCGAAATTCGAAAAGCAACAAGAAGAAAAAACCGACCTAAATTAGAAAGTTGCGCCGTACGTCCCTGCAATTTGAACTGATCTCGGGTAAATGACTTTAACCAATACTTCAATGTATACTCCAATGCTCTAGCCAGTATCGACTCCATCTCTCACCAGATCTAACACAACGGATAACTTCACCGGCACCGGAAAACGACTGCGGCGGCCGGGTAGTGTGAATGTGATCTCTTTCTTCAGACGAAGAAATGGATATATGGATTGGTGAAAACGGAGGAGTCGGTAGCACGTAGGAATCACGTGCGATAGAGATTCGGTGGGGCCTGGAGCAGTATTATTAACTTTCGGTGATGGTGTTGAAGTAATTTTCTACAATTATAGTGAATTGATTGATGATGAATTTATTTTCTGGGGAATGATGAAGATTTGAAGATGATTGTGGGCGGATGTATGAATGTATTGGATCTGGGAAAAATGAGTGGTGTTTTTGTCAGGAAGAGGACAATGGATGCTACGGTGGACGGAAATGTCAGTATTGATCATCACATATGTTTTGTTTCTTCATGTTGTATTTTTTTTTTTTGGTTTTCCCATCGGGTCCGGAGCGCTCCGATTAAATTTGAATCGCACCCTGCAGGGCTCATTCGAGGGTGACGCTCTCAACAGGATTTTCTTCATGTTGTATTTAATATGCTTGCATTAAATAATACTCGTATTGGTTATATTGATATTATTTCTTATACACAATTTGGTTTAATGCATTAGAATTAATAAGTGTTGCATAATTTCAATAAATTACAAAAATATCCTCCATTTTTTAGCTTAGTTATGTCATTAATCAATCTAATGCATGTGTTGAAATTCTTTATATTACGGTAATACACGTATCAATACACAATATAGTGTATGACTAATATATAGGCTTAAAAAATGCATCAAATAATAATGCAAAATAGGGTGCATTACATTAGTTATGCAAGCATTATTTCTTACACATTGTTTGATTTGATGTATTAAAAATAACAAATCTTGCATAATTTCTATTAAAAAATATATGTTTACAAAAATGCCCTTTACACTTTATTTATTTGTACACTTCCTTTGCAAAAACATCAAAAAAATATTTCTTTGCTAAAACATCATTAACTCTTCATTCTTCTTTTTCTTTTCTTTTTCAAAAATAATATTAAATAGTTATACTATTGAGTCAAAATACTTTTGTAAAAAATTGGCAATTTTTTTTTTTTTTTGTCTACATTGAAAACAAAGCATTTAGGTTGTCATCAAATACTAATAAAATATAGGGAAGTAATGCAATCAACTCAAGAAGAAGATAGTAATTTACTAGTTCACATCTAATTATTACTTGGCTATTAAGATAAATCAACTAAGATCAGATTCTTTTACAACAAAAAAATTCTACCTTCATTTTTTTTAATCATATTTTAAGGATGAATTTATGTACTACTAATTAAGAAAAGCATAACGAATGTAAAAAAAGAATAAGTTTTGTTTTTTTGAGTTAATAACTTGGGGTGAAGCAGTGGACTGCTTAAAATTTATCGTCACAATAGTAAAATTTTTAATTAAACTATATTGAAATTAGATTTTATTTTTTTAAGATACTTAAGAGGCCATAAAGCCTATTAAGACACCAATAAATTAAAAGACACTTAAAAAAAATCAACATAAAAACAAAAACTTATGACAACAAAGACTTTAAGGGTAGTTTTGTAATTATTTAATCTAATGCAAGTGTTAAAATGCTATGTATTACTAATACCTAGAATTCCTTGGTATTAGTAATACACAACTTAAAGCATTAGTTATACATGGCATGAAAAAGTGTACCAAACAAAGTATTGCTAATACACACATCTAATGCATGCATTATATTCCTAATACACTCTACCAAACGACCCCTTAATGTATGCATTATTTTTTTCTAATACATTCTACAAACGATCCCTAATAAGATACCCAGTCAGGTAGTATCCCATAATGCAATAGGAGTGATGAATTCATAATTTTCACTAAAAAGTTCGAAATATGAAGAAGTAAACACAAGAAAAAAATGAAAAAAGTTTAACATCTATCATATATTCGTAAAAAAAAAAAATTCAATCATTTATAACTGACAGGATCATACCCTTGTCAATGTCTTTCAGTTGAGTTTCTTACCTAAAGCAATTTACATTGTTTATGTGATTTGTCAATTATTGTATATGAATAAATTTACGTTTACAACTTTCTATAAGTCTTCAAAAAGAGAACCAAAAGTACTTGATATGATTCTATAAGTCGGTTTATAATATATATATATATATAGCCTTGTAATTTCATAAATAAGTCTGGAAAGAATAAAATATACGTAGAGCTTACTCTATCTTAAAACAAAGATCGTTTATGATATATAATTGATTGAAGAACCTTTTTGAGAGAGCATGTTTGAAACAAATGGAAGAATAAATAAGTAATGATGAAAACATTATTTCATGAGTAATATTAAAAGTAAAAATAATAATAATACTAATTTAATAATAAAAAGGTAGGGGAGAGCGTATGATAAGAATTATAAAATTGATTTTGCTACGCCTTAGCTGTTACCACTTTACCATTCCACTAATCAAGCTTCCTGATTCTAATCTGTAATTGTTTGCCTTTTACTCCTTTTTTCATTTTGATAATCATTTTCTTTCTTTATGAATTTATTTACATGTTAATATAAGCTGATTGGCTGTAAATTGTAATACTTTATTTATTCTGGTTTTAGAAGTTATCATTCCATGCGTTTACTGCAATATACTTGCCTGCAGTAGATTTTTGCAACTTTATTTTGTAGATATGTACACTGATTTTTGCCACCAGATTTTGTAGACATTTGTACACTTAAAATTGGACTAGGTGGAATTTGACTGTGGAATCTCAGTTCGATTATCTATGTCGGTTGTGTTAAGTTCGGTACAAAACACAGGAGAACTTTGCCCTTTTACTAGCTGCGAAACTATACAAAGCTATAGTCAATAGTCTATACTTCTTGTTTTAATGACAATTGTTGGCAAGTGGGGTATAAACTTCAATTCATTTGAACTGTGCATATATGATATGTTTTTTTTAGATATTTTTATAATCGTGGTGTGTGGTATTTCTATCTACAATAAATACAAAAGCAAATATCTTCTTCTTCTCCTTTTACCTTATGTTTACTTGGCACCAGTAACAATTGATCTATCTAACATAAATAAAAACAAAAGAAATGTCCACTAGGACCCCTACCATCACAGCACCAAATTACCTTTTATATGCTCGTACGCTAAAGAGACCTTTCTTTCCTTCTATTGGCGGGATCAGTTGTGTATAAGGTCCTTTCCTAAAAGAGGTCAAATAGTTCAAGTGGTTTGAACGCACATGCACATAACATCAAAGAAAGGAATGGGAAATAGAAAAATTGGTCACCTCATCAAGCTCATAATCAGTTGCGAAACTATCCTCACATAATCAAAGGAACATTGCTCCCAGGGATAAACTCATCAATCTGCTTCTTTTTGAAGCTAGAGAGCTAACAGAACATCTCGAAATTGGCCACACAACTGAAGTCAGGAATCAAATATCATTATGATCGGATTGAATGTGAAAAGATAAAACTGGAAAACTAGTACTATTAGATGTTAAAACAGTATTTCACAGTAAACACAAAGCTATAACGTAAATCATTGCTAGTTTTAATTATAAGCTAATGTCAATAACATTGTCTACCAAATGAATCATGATTGAACTTGCAATCTCAAACACCAAAAAGGGACTTTTGTCTCTTAATCATCGAAAATGTTCATGTCTCAGAGAAATAGGTGCTTTGAGTTCCTCCCCAATATGCCTGAGGATTTGATAGCTCAATCCCTTGTACTGGTGTGTGAAGGCAAAACTCGAACTCATCAGGCCTGATGTGGCTGCTGCACCACTGCTTCCATAACAGTATATGTTGCTAAAAACATTTTTTCATGCCCTTTTGTATATCATTGACATTATAATGTCCTAGAAGCATAGGTAGACCCATGTGCGAGCATGGATGCATATGCACCTGTTAACTTCATAAAAAAAATATGTAAATACAAAAATGAGTTTAACACACAATGTGATTATGAGCTAGTCGAGCCATTGATTTTAGATACCAAAATTTAGTTAATATATATTATGACAATATATTTTATCCGTCACAAAATACTTATCATATTTCGCTTTTCAATAGTTAAACTAGTGAACTTATACCAACATTTAAGATCCATTTTTCATCAATTTGCTATGAGAAGAAGAACAACTTATAATATTTTTCGTATAGTATTAAGTTAATAATGACAATGGAGTCAGTCATACTTGCTGATTTGGCTTAACATCTCCTCTGTTTATAGAGGTAAAATCCTGTCATGAAGTGAAGAAGCGCTCGTAATCCTGCAGAATCAAAATAGTAATAAGCAGATTGTAAAGAACAAAACATGACAAGATCCACAAAATGCATGATTTTTTCTACATGCCTGGACGAGCACCTTCTGTGATGTGCAATTTAGCGTTAAACTCTAGTGGACCATTTAGGTGATCAGTCCTCTGAATCGTAATCTGATAACAATGTGAATCCAAGAAATCCATTAATATCAATCGTCTGTATGCCTCAAATCATAACCTATGATCATAGAAAGAAAATTGTGAGCCCAATTTCAATTACATCAGCCTCTCCAGATAATCCTTCAATGAATCTCTCCCCACCAAAAAATACTCGTCTTTATCCATCTTCATCTCTCTTGTTACTCCACCCTTGAGAGCTTCCAAATTTTGCATCCACAAACATATCGGGATGAGGTGACAGGTCAATAGATAGATGTTCCCACTTAAGTTTCTGTTATTAAAAGAAAAGTAGATGATGCAACACCACACAATGATGCAAACATGAGAAGAATAAATTGGGAAATTTTCTAAATAGTAGAAAAGGAAATGTAATTACTTTGAACACATATATGTTCTCCTTGCCTCTAGAGTAATTCCTAGCTTCCTTTAGATTTACAACCTAGTACATTAGCATATTGTTTGAGTCATTCTTAAGCAACAACTACACAAGTCATCTCATCTAAAATAAATGCAACTTACCTCCCATTTCTCATTTGTAGTATATAGAAGAAGATTGCGTATAGTGATTGATGCCATAGGTGCCCTGGTGAAATAATCAAACAAGAGAGCGAGAAAACCAAATCACGTGACTGTCTGAAACCAAACCTAACAGGTAAATAAAATGCTCACAAGTTTTTGCTAAGAGCCTGCCAAAAGATGCAAGGGAATCTGAGCATAAACAATAGAATGTGATTTATAAGTTTGGAGCCTTTAGACTTACCATTTTGCACTCAATGTTTGAATGTTGTCAAATAGAGTGAAGTGATATATTGGTGTAAAAAGGAAATTATTCAAATAGTAATGGTAAATTGTTATATCGCCATTTCTCAGGTTTAGATGACCCAACCGACCAATCAATGATGTTCAAAAACTACTTGTCTGATGTATTTGACAGACTTGTAAGCATCTACAGGTGGAGAGTGCAGAACTGGTTCCCGTAAGCAAAAGAAACAGGAAAAATAGGATATACTATAAAGAATTAGGAATGAAGGTATTGAACACTTACCAGCTAGCGCTTGCTTCTCCTACGCGTTGAGCACCTCCGTGAGTTTCAAATAGAAGATTAACCGTATGGACTTGTAAGGTCATGCCATCTGCAATCTAACAATAAAAGACCAACACACAAGATCACTCATCTTGAAAGGTCACCCAAACCTAATCTATTTCATTTAAACACAAAAACAAATGAAATAAGAAGAGTAGTGATGAATGTAGTACATAGAGAAATCAGTTAAATAGTATCTATTAACTCAAACACTCTTACATAACATCAAAAACCAAGTGAGCTGATACTATTATGTTGCTCACCTTGTCAGCAAATCCATATCCACTTCCCTTCGAGGAGCTACCAGATGACACCGGACTGATGGAAAGCAGTACAATACCAAGTGAGAACAACAATAATCAAATCAAGCTCAAGCTAGTGTTTGGCCATAAATTTTATCGTCAAATATATGCTTAAACTTTCATTCTAAAAACTTCAAACAATGTTGAGCCTCTATAATACCTGCTGGGACTCTTAGGTTTATCAATATCATCTCTTTCTTCCAGAACTAAATCGAGCCTATCAATTTGCACAACTATTGGCTCTGTTTGCACATTGATTACTGACGGAACCTTGAGTTGAAAAACAAAAAACAAAAAACAAAAAAAAAAGGCAATTAGAACATAATAGAGATCAAATTTCTGATTTTTCATTCCGTAAATTATGAATCTAGCAATTCAAACATCAATAAAGCGAAAAACCACTAACAATGATCTTCAATTTTCCAACTTTTGCCGTTGTAACATTCAATCTCCGTGGTAATCCCGTGCACGTATGTATAGCATCCCCATTTATATCTACCAAACAAATCAATCACCAATTTTTCAGCTCTATAATTAACCAACAACCTTCAAATAACATACTCTCTCTGTCCAACTCGAATTTTACACATGGATAGCATGATTTGAAATCATAAATTGAAGTTTTATTTGGTTATCTTACATATTTTCTCTCTACAATAATACAAAATAAAGCAAATATACTATCACTAAGTTATTCTAATAAAATACAATATTTATTTATCAAACTTTAATTCAATTAAAAAAAAAAGTTGAACATAGTTTTTAATATAATCCTCGCATAAAATACCTACAGTCTTTCACATTGAATTTGCATATCTCGATCATATGATTGATAAGACGAACCAACATTGTTACTTAGGACCATTTGTTGCAAAATAATGAATTTGGTGAATATAAATAGAAAATTAAGAATTAATTTGAATAATAACAAATTTTATATATGTTGGTGGAAATAATAGTTACATAATAAATAAATAAATGATTAGTATTTTTTTTACAAAATATAAACTTGTGCATCAATTTTTATATTTAAAATTTCCAAACCATGTTTTTTAGAAAATTTGAAATTTAATGTCATGATTTTATATATGACATGTCGAAACGCCTACTTAGTAACTACAAGTTATAATTGACAATTGAAACATGTTAAATCTCGAAATTGGAAGGGAATGAGTATCAATTAGAAGAAAAATTCAACCTAAATTGAAAAGTTGCGCCGTATGTCCCTTCAATTTGAACTGATCTCGGGTAAATGATTTTAACCAGCAGTTCAATGTATACTCCAACGCTCTAGCCAGTATCGACTCCATCTCTCACCAGATCTAACACACCTTTAACAGAACGGGAAAGTTCACCGGCACCGGAAAAAGACGGCGGCGTCCTGGTGGTGAGAGTGTGATCTCTCTCTTCAGACGGACAAATGGATATATGAATTAGTGAACGGAGGAGTCGGTGGCACGTAGGAATCACATGCGATAGAGATTCGGAGGGAGGAGACGTGACTGTAGTATTATTCCTTCCCGTTTCTATTTATACGTTGTCTAGATAATATATTTGTCATTTTATAAAATTCAAATTATTTTCATTGTTAATTTAATTAATTAAAATAAATTAATTTCGTACATTTATTAAAAACTTGACGCAAAGATGAACATCACCTTTTAGAAAGCTTAGTAGAGGCTGTTTTTTAGATAACTTTTTTATAATTGTGGTGTGTGGTAATTTTCTATCCACAAAAGCAAATATCGTCTTCTTTCTCATTTTACCTTATGTTTACTTGCACCTGTAACAATTGATATAACATCAATTAAAAGAAGAGAAATGTCCACTAGGACCCCTATCATCACCATTTACATGCTCGTAGGTAAAAGAGACCTTTCTTTGCTTCTATTGGCGAGATCAGCCAGTGTCTCTGTATGTAAGACCCTTTCCTGAAAGATGTCAAATATGTCAAGTGGTTTGAATCCACATCAACATAACATCAAAGGAGGAAATGCGGTATAAGAAAATTGATCACCTCATCAGGCTAATAATGAACTTGAAGATTGCAGGTTCGATACTATACTCACATAATCAAAGGAACATTGCTCTCTAGGATAAACTCGTCAATCTACTTTTTTACTCTAGAGAGCAACATCTAACAGAACATCTCTGAATTGGCCAAACAATCAAAGTCAGGAATCAAATAGCGTTTAGTCGGATTGAACGTGAGAAGATAAAACTGGAAAAACAGTAGTATTAGATGTTAAAACAGTAATTTCACAGTAAACATAAAGCTATAAAGTAACTCATTGCTAGTTTTAATTATAAGCTAAATGTCAATAACATTGTCTACCAAATGAAACATGATTGAACTTGCAATCTCAAACACCAAAAAAGGACTTTTGTCTCTTAATCTTCGAAAATGTTCCTGTCTCAGAAAAATAGGTGCTTTGAGTTCCGTCTGAATATGCCTGAGGATTCGATAGCTCAATCCCTTGTACTGGTGTGAAGGCAAAACTCGAACTCATCAGGCCTGATATGGCTGCTGCACCATTGCTTCCATAACTCTTCACCTTGGAAATCTTTGCTATTTTCTTGTTCTGACGAGCTGATACACGCAACTTGCCACTTCCAGCCTGACCAAGCATGCCATAGCCCACCCCTAATCCATCCCCTAACGAGCTTTCTTCAGGTACCCCGAACTTCACCCTATTCCTCAGCTTCTGCGCGTCTGTAACCTGATATCTATCTTTCCTCTTACTATGCCGAATACCACCTCTCTGCTTCTTAGACCTAAAATCAGGAACTGGAAGAGGCTTTGGCAGCCTTGCAGGAGGTAGCTCTTGCAATTTCTCTATCGTTTTACAAATCTCTTCCTTAAAATTGAATATTCCTGCTTTGTTCAAGTCCATACGTGCTGCTAGAATAGCTTTATTCGCCAGCATTCTACAAACTTTCACCCTTAACGAAGGAGGTGTACTCTGAAATATATCTGTTTCCTCAATATAACAAAATCGCGAAGCACTAGCTGTGGAAAACCCTGCTAAATTCTTCCTTTTACCACCCAGATTCCTCACATTATCAGCAGGCATATTCGCCAACAACGATAAACCACCAGCAGAACACATAAGTTTCGCAGCAACTGCACTCCCAACAACACCAGACATATTAGGAGCAATATCATTCATTCGACTCTCAACAAAATCAACAACCTTCTTCTTCGAAGAATCAAGAGCTAGGGTTCTATCACATGCTTCCAATGTCCTCTGTAAAACATCCTCCGGCAACGGCTTGCCACTAGTAGCTGACGCCGTAACAGAAACCACCATGATAATAGCTGAAGGTAACAATTCCTGCAAATCAACAAGAGTCAGATCCGTTTCGTTCCCAATTTTTTTAACAACCCTAGCATAATCAATTGGATGATTAACAAGTGAATCTAACTCAGGAAACTTCAATCGATACTTATCACGTATAAAATTGTGGATTATAGCAATTTCATCCTCAATTTCAACAGATAATGCGTTACAATCTTCTATCAACTTATATTTGTGATCATCTTCTTCAACAATAACATCACCTTTATTCGCTGAAATTATGGCATCTTCAACTTTCTGCATTATATCAATGTAGTTACGTGACTTTTGCAGCATCGAAACATTATCTAGATCGTAATTGAACGCCTTTCCATGAACATAATGTGTATTATCGGACAATTCGTCTAATTCCTCCAAATCTGCCATGAATGAATCAAGAGCTGCCATTATTCGATTTGTTACTGCAAATTAAACACAATCTGTTCTGATTATCAGAAAAATCTGCAAAAAATTAAACCTATAGATTAATTTTAGTTATTGGGCTTTTTATAGCAATATTTTGTTTCTGAGTTTGTATAGGAATTAGCGTGTTTTTTCCGAATTTAGTTAGGATTTTAGAATAATTTTGTGTATCTTGTTTGTAATCTTAATTAGCCTCTTTTAAGTATTATGTTAGCAGTTTTGGTCCTTTAAGTTTGTCAAAATTTAGCATTTTTGATCCATGTCAAACATTTACCAAAATTTGATGCCTTTAACCAGAATTGTGGGCGGAAATATAAACGCTAGAAATCTCCGTCAAAGTCTCAAAACCTACCTCAGTCACAAAAAATAATATACTCAATATATATTTTTATATGTCTTAACTAGCGAATGTAATTATTTTCAATCGATTGATTAAATATGTAACTTATTTAGATCAGAACTCTTTTGAGAATTTCCATCATCAGATGATTACCTAAAAATTAATATTACATCATTAAAGATTGAACTAAAAGGATAAGACAAGTTTACAAAGACGTATGGAAATAAATGTCAGGTATACTTAATTTCAAACTAGAAATTTATAGAGCATTGACATGTATGTGTTGCTAAAAACATTTTTTTCATGCCCTTTTGTCCACCCTTTGTGTATCATTGACATTATGAATGTCCTAGATAGAAGTAGACCCACGTGAAAACATGAGGCACACGTGTACATATTAGCTTCAGAAAAAAATATGTATATATAAAATGAATTATATATAACGTGAATATGAGCTAGTTGAATCAGTAATTTTAGATACCAAATAGTTAATGTTATACTATGACAAGATACTCTATTCGTGATCGTCATAAAGTACTTATCATATTTCGTTTCTCAACAGTTAAATTACATGAATTAAAAGCAATATTTTAAGATGCATTTTTTATTAATATTATATTAATACGAGAAGGATCATAATTTATAATACTTTCCGTATAGTTTTGAAATATATATAAAAAAAATAATTTTAAAATATAGTCAAATTAACTTTTGAAAAGTAAAACATAACAAATATTTTGAAACGAAGGGGTAGGTAATTGGAAATGAAATGAATGCAATAGTACATTACATTGTCTACCAACAACCTTGGAATAGTCATAGTATATCTAATTTGGGTAAAAATCTATTGCATTGTCTTTGATAGTTGAAAGTTGGAACTAGTTAATTACTAGGTACAAAAATAAATTATGTTAGTTGGGTCATGGGTACCAGAAAACTCAAAGTTGATATTGCATATATTAGACTATAGAATATAATGGAATTATTACATATATATTTTTATGAGTTGATGTGTAGACATGTAGTCATTAAATTAATACAAATTACTTGTATAAATTGACAACCACATGTGAGTCAAATTAGTTTTGCTTTGAACAAAAGTCCTAAACCTCCCTCTTGTTTGAAATTTCAAAAATATTCATCCAATTGATTAACAATATACTCCAAGAGATCATTTATTTTAGTTTGCACCAATTTACACGATTTAATTGAGGCCAAGATTTATGTCCTCTTTCACGTAATTAATAAATACAAGTTGGAATCGGACCCATCTCCTTCGTTATAATGACGAATCTTTTTTAAAATAGACATAAAATAGTTATAACAATATTATTATTTTTGTTTCCTATCCTAAGTTTGAGATTTACATTGAGGTCAGACTAAATCTAAATTCACATAAATTTTTAGAAGTGGCGCTCCGAGCATAATATTTTTCATTAATAATATCCAATATTTATTGAATTCCAACATCTTCTTGTGAGTATTATTTCTAGATCCGGATCTTGCACATTATTTGTAACACGTTTTTTATTTTATCAAAAATATGATTCTACATTAGAATATATTAGTATTGAACTTTCGTTTGCTTTATGGCACATGCACTCAAGAAGTGCATCGACAGATTTATAGATCTAAATTAAATTAATTTAAAACTTAAATTTGAATATTTTAAAAATATGTAAAATAATAATACAAGTTACTTCTTTTTATATTAATATGTGATAAAAAGTACATTTTAAAATATTAATCTAGAAGGAATATGTTTTCTATATTTTTGTCCTATCTTCTATAACTATTTTAAAACAAACTACATTTTAAATATTAATCTAGATGGAATATAAATAAAAAAATACTTACCATTACGACATAGTCTTTAAGGTGAAATTAAATACATTTACTTCACTTATCTTATCATCATTGGTATTGTATTTTCCGTTTATTATATGCAATACTTTAAAACCTAATGATGTCATTTTAGATAAAAATTATTTCTCTATTATAAATGAAAAGATACTTACAAGTTACAATCACAACATCACCTTTAAATGTGAGTGTAAATATATTTACTTCTCTTGTTTTATTATCATTGGCATTATGTAATTAGTTGGGATATCACTTTGGGCTAAAAATGCTTCCTCTCAAGGATGGTAAGATATTTATTTTCAACACAATCTCTTTCCCTCAAGTAGAGCTGTCAAAATGGGCTGGCCCAACCCAACTCAACCCAATTCTAACGGGCTAGAGAGTTAAATGGGTTGGGACGGGTTGATCATTTTAATTAAATGGCCTATAAAATAGCAGCCTAATCTAGCCCTAAGCGGGCCACGGGTTGGGACGGGTTGGCCCTTCAACCAAAAAATGAACAATATTACTCTCTTAGAAAGAGTATCCAAGAGTATCGAACGTTGACGTTTATGAACACGACATCAATACATACAAATTTTCATTTATAAATCACACACTTCGGTGAATACTTACAAAAATACATTTATGAATCACACACTTCGGTGAATACATACAAAAATACATAATAATCAACGTAAGATTTAGCGAAAAAATATTGATCATTCCACCATTCCTCCCACAAAAACTAGCTACTTTAAAAGACTTGATTTTTTATTTTTAAAAATATTTATTGATAAAAACTTTACAAATAAGACACTACTAAAAATATATATAAAAAATATTTTTAAATATTCATAGTCCACGGGCTGGCCTCTGAGGCTTGCGGGTTGGGCCTACGAGGAGGGCGGACCAAATGAGATTGGGCTAAAAAGTCTCGTTCTTAAATGAGCCAAAAAAATTAGGCCCAACCCAACTTAATTCAAGAGTTTGATTGGGCCGGCCTAGCGGGCCAAACCCATTTTGACAGCTCTACCTCAAGGATGGTAAGATATTTATTTCATGGTGCTAGTAAATATTTACCTGTCGTCTTATTATCATGTTATTATAATGTATTAATTCAAAAATAAAAATTCTTTTTTGTCCACTAAAATACTTTTTTTCTGTTTTACTTTGTATATGAACTATCAATTTCCTAAATCAATTACCAATTCTTTTAAAATGTTAATATCAAGAATATTACACAATAGAATATCCTCTTCAATTTATTCTCTTAAAGAACGTACAGTGATAATTGTGAATAATAAGTAAAAATAAATAAGAGATGACTAATTAATTATTTTTATATTTTAATTTGTTTATTTTATTTTGACTTAACATAAAATTTTAAAAAATAAACAAGATTTTTAAAACTTGTAATTTTAAATTAAAAATATGTAAAATATATTTTTTAATTTCATGATCTAAATATATCGCGTAAAAAAAATTGAATCAAAGAGTTATACAAAAAAGAAAAAGAACATTTTTTTTTAAAAATAATTAAAAAGAAAAGTAAAATAAACAAATTGAAACGAAGAGAGTAATAATTTTTCATGTTTGAACTTATATTACAAACTTATGACAACTAAATGAAGAAAATCTTAATGTAACTATAAAATTATTATCATGTCACTAAAAAATCACTAATTTGAGCTATGAAAATAATCTCTTAGGAATCGTTTGGTTGGGAACAAATTATTCCTAAATTATCCTCATGAAATTATCTATCCTAGGATAACTTATCCCATCATCATGTATAAACGGTATGATAAATTATCCAAACTTAGCAACCAAACAACACACCAAAGTTTTATCCCTAAATTAACTTTTTATCGTAGGACTATTGACTTTTAACCCGCACACCAAACAATAGACTTTATAGTTATCTTTCTTCGAACATGCACATAATAAAAACTTAATACATCGAACCATCTCGTTTTGCTGAGCTAGTCAAACCAAGGAAAATGGAAGGACTTTCTGCAAATTTACGTTCTCCCCAAGTCACCGTCTCCGTTATCTTTTTCTAAACGGAGTAACTTTTTACTGTTTACAGCGGCCACCGGCGGTGAAAA
>NW_006239238.1:110837-121159 GCF_000226075.1 Solanum tuberosum
CGGGCGGTGAAAAGACCGACGGACGAAACGTGAAGGGAGGTTCCTTCTGTTGAACAACAAATAAAAAAGGAAAGATAATTAAAATAAATAAATAGTAGCATTTATTAGTAAATAAAATAAAAGATATATAAATCTGTATATATATAATTTTAGAGAGAGAAAGAGAGACGTAAAGGCTTTATAATTTCTTCAATCATCTTTGTTCATTATCCGATCCTTCAAAAATCATTTCTTCATTCTCCAGAAAAAATTACTATTATTATTAGCTTAATTTGTTTTTAATTTTTTAAAAATTTAATTTGGGAATCTATTTCTCTTTCTGTTGAAGTATTGAAAACCCTTTACGATTCAATTTTTTCAGAATCATTTGATCTAGATTTGTACATATTCTTTGTGAATTCTTTATACCCTTTGTAAAAAATAAACAAAAATAAAGTTTATTTGATTGATGAATTTGATGTACAGTAGATAAAGATTGCAACAAAAGAGGTTTTTGATAAATTTGTTGTGTTTTGAAGTTAAAGTTTGGATTTTTACTTGTGGGGTTTGGTAGTTGTGTTGATAGTGGAAGTTTTGGAAGAAAACAGATTTGGGGTTCAATTACTGTTTTGCTATTCTGTTGTGATTTGGAAGGAGAAGAAGCGGTGTGTTTTATGCAGCTTTGGGTTTTGGATTTTTGCGATGTTGGAAGCAAAAGGTATGGACAGGTGTGAGATGTAACGTTTTCTTATACCTAGGGGTTATCAAGAACGGTGATATATAGGTGTGAAGAAAGCTAAGGTTATGATCAGAAGAGTAGAGAATAGGAGTTTTAAGAATCAGAAAATGAGGAATGATGAGCAAAAACCACCTCTTGAAGGTGGGAATGTTGCGTTAGGAAGGAGCAAAAATGGTGTTTTTCCGGCTTCGTTTCGAGCTTTATCTAAGATTGTGTCATCTGGTGCTTCGACTGTTGCTTCCACAGTTAAATCAGCTGCTTCGGCTATTGCGGAGAGGGATAACCAGTCGAGCCATGATCAGGTGCTGCTTTGATGTTCTTTTTGCCTTTATGTAGTTTGTTGGTGTTAGATATCAGGGTTTATAGCTTTTTTTGTAGAGAAAGATTGAAGCTTTATACTTGTTAAGATGGGTTTGCTACTTGTATATTTATAGTTGAATGTCATGAATAGAAATGCAGTTGGTTTATGCAGTTTTGAGTTCAAATCCTTAATGCTGTGAATGTTATGCTAGTTTTACCCTAGGCAAGTAACTGGTCAGAATAACTAGATCCAGTATATACCTGTTGTGGTGTCTTCCTACTCTTTTTAAGTTAGTTTTCTTTTCACAAAATTTAGCTCTAAGTTGAACAACAATCTCTACGAAGTAGGGGTAAGGTCAGCGTATACTCTACCCTCCCCAGATCCCGGATTACATAGGGTATGTTGTTGTTAGCTCCAAGTAGAACTTATGTGGGTTAAGTTTCTTGGGTTGCATATCATGTGCATTTTTTCTTTTTGCCACAACAAAGGGAATATAATTAGAAATGTATCATGATTATATCCTTATATGGATCAGTAGGGGAATGAGATCTGAAAGTCCATAGTCACTGATCTGCTATGTATTTTGTTTGGTTTTTCATGACTCAGTCTTTCTCGTATGACCAATACAATTTTTTGTTTTTATTGATAACCGTGGTGTCCAGGCCAGCTTGCTTGCACCTTGATTAATTCCACGGGTAATTGTCACCTCCCACCATCAACAAGTACTAGGTAACTCTGTCCACCTAGGTTAGGAGCCTAGGACAAATGAGAAGAAATCACCTAGTTATTTTTTGTTTTCTTAAATCTATGTTGGCTTCGAACCTAAGACCTCCTGATTCTCAACCCACTTCATTGACCACTAGGCCACAACCTTGAGTGCAAATATAATTAGCACTGCATCATGATTATATCATTATATGGATCAGCAGGGGAAATGAGATCAACTTGAATGCTGTATATGGTGTATATATGCATATTTGGTGGCCCATTTCCTTAGTAGAAAAGAAAAGATATGCATATCCTATTTGGTCTATGTGTAGCATTAGGGTCTTTGTGGGAGGCCTGTTTGAGCATGCATGCTTATTGAACTAGAAATACAATTTTCTGGATGCATTTGTGATCAGGGAATATGAGTAATTTCAAAATGACCTTTTCTTCAATTTAGTATCATAGGTCCATAGGAGTTGGTTGTTGGGACACACAAATAAGTTTGTCTGGTTCTTCTTATCTCGTTTTGAAAAGCATGTTAATGCTTCTTGTAGTGTTTCCGGCTTTCAAGCTATGTGACGACATATAATCTTTTTATTTAATGTTGTGTTTGGCTCTTTCGTACAGCTTGTTAAGGTTGCTAACTTTTTACTTTATTTGTGGAATTCTAACTTCGGTTTTGTCGTGTTTGTCTAAGATCCTGCCTGTGTTTTGTCTGGTTGTTGTTCCTGAATGAATGATCCTTATTCATAATTGGACCTTTTTCTTTTTCTTTTTTTTTCGTTGTTGTCGTATATCCAGATTCCTCGAATCATATTGTTTTTTTTTCGTCGTTGTCATATCCAGATTCCTCGAATCATATTGTTTTTTTTCGTCGTTGTCGTATATCCAGATTCATCGAATCATATTTTCTTTTCGTTGTTGTCGTTTATCCAGATTCCTCAAATCATATTTTCTTTTCGTCGTTGTCGTATATCCAGATTGCTCGAATCATATTGTTTTTTCGTTGTTGTCGTATATCCAGATTCCTCGAATTATACCATATGTGACATACTTCTGTTGCAGTTAGGAATTTAAAATGCATTTTCTTCACTGTCTTTTTCCTGATCAAAAAAAGGAATTTAAAATGCATATAACATGTCGCTTGAGCTTTATTACTACAAATACAAGTACTAATCATATAAATGAGGATGGGAGTCTGAAGATGGATGGCACAAAATCATGTTGCCATGTCCTTGTAATTTGGGTGGGTTTGAGTGTGGGGGTTGCATGAGGGGTCAAATAAAGGTAGTCAAAGTTTGACCGAACTTAAAGTAGTTTTTGGGCACCAGGAGGGTGAAAAAGAAGCGCGAAAGAGACATGGTATTAATGAAAGGAAGTGTGAGCTTTTGAGATCTATGACCTTAATGATATGAGATCTTCACAGAATTTAAGATGTTAACGTGCTTTTATGAAAAGATTTAACGAAAAAAATGCAAAGATTTAACCAATTCCCCTCACCCCATGCACAAAAAAGGTAAGTTTTTGCTATCTGGAGCAACCAGAAGTTTGAATTGATGTAGGTTTAATGCTTTATTTCATTGACAAGTAATGTAGGTTTAGTTTCCGAAGAGGATAAAGCAAGTTGCCTGTGATCATATAATTTGCTTTTTAAGTAACATGTGACTATGTAATCAAATGCATTACAACCTAGGGAACTTGTGTTTTGGTGCTTGTAGCTTGTGAATTTCCATCCAGACAAATGTTTACCTTCCCACCACTCAATTCAAATTACAAAGATTCTTCTGTGCGTAGAACAAAAAGAAAAATAGAAAGAGGTATTTGTAGGCAATAATATAAATTGTATAAAGGTTCTTTGATGCAGATGCCAAACTTTAGAAACCAGTTGCAGGGTTGGAAATTGAGTATTTGATGGTGCTGTTGGAAAAGCTTTTGGGTCTGATTTCCGATGGGAAGGTAGAGTGTTATGTGCCAGTTGTCCCTCATCTGATAAAAATAGAAATGTTAATGGATTTATAGGCTAAATGGGCTCTCCCACCAATCAGGCTAGTCTTTTGGGTTGGGCTCTTCTGTTTTTGGTATCAGAGCCGATCGATCCATGAATGTGGTCACGGCTCGGAGTGGTGGTCTGGACCCAAGAGGGGTGCCAGCGGTGATCACTGGGTTGGACAAAATGAGTTTATAGGCTAATGAGATCTCCCACCTATAGGACTAGTCTTTTGGGTTGGACTCTCCTATTTGGTCTATAACATAGAGCCATGATGCTCCGGAAAGGACCAGTAGTGGCTTTTACAATGTTGAATCTTTTATGGAACTTCGGTAGATAGCAGCAAGAGTAACTTTAGCTCAAGGAAGTTTAATTAAAATCAGGGGCCCCTTGGGGATATCCTAGCTGGTGATAACCTTGGAGAATATTATTGCTGTTGTATCAAGTGTAGATTAACTTGATGCCTTGATAAGATGAGGAGTTAACAATAATTGTGATTCTCTTTTTCCGCAATTTTAACTGTGGTGTCTGGTTTCAAAGATATGGCTAAGATGCCATGAGAGTTCTAGAGCAATTGTTGTAAGGAGCCTAATGCATAATACCCATCTAATGTATGAAATAGGTTGTTGGATATCAAAATTTTAGATCCATAGAAATTTATGGGTTATTTAAAATATTTATATTGCTAGTGCTTAGAGATGATGTTCATTGCATTGCTATGTGACTGAGGTCAACACTTTGATGCTCTTTCAAAGGGAAAGGTAGCGTATCTCATATTCCTCTTCTGCAACACACAGGTTCTCTGGGCTGGGTTTGACAAGTTGGAATGTGAGAGAGGCACAACTAGACAAATTTTGCTCCTGGGGTGTCGTTATGGCTTCCAGGTTTGGGATGTTGAAGATGGTGATAATGTGTACAACTTGGTTTCCCGGCATGACGGCCCTGTTTCTTTCATTCAAGTGTTACCAAAACTAATAGCATCAAAGAATTGTGATGACAAATTTTCTGTTAATCGCCCAATGTTGATACTTTGTGCCGATGTATCTTTTTCTGGTGGTAGTAGCAGTGGGGAGAGCACAGAAACTCCTTGTAATGGAACGTTCCAACATTATCATAACCAAGCAAGAACCACGTTTGTGCCAACTGTTGTTTGGTTTTATTCCATGAGATCTCACTCTTACGTGCATCAATTGAGGTTCAGAACAGTTGTTCACTTGGTGAGGTGCAGCTCACGGGTGATTGCAATCTTACAAGCAGCTCAGGTATGTGACATGATATTACAAAGTTGTACTCAGGTTTATCTGGATAGATATAAGAGTTAAGTTGCTTTTATTTACAGATACACTGTTTTGATGCTGCAACTCTAGAGAGGGAATATACTATTGTCACTAATCCTGTTGTCACGGGGCTTCCTGCGTCTGGAAACATAGGTGTGGGACCTCTTGCAGTAGGTCCCAGGTGGATAGCCTATAGTGGAAGTCCAGTTTCAGTTTCGAATTCTGGTCGAGTTAATCCACAGCACCTTACTCCTTCTTCTAGTTTCCCAAGTCCAGCGCCAAATGGGAGCCTTGTCGCTCATTATGCAAAGGAATCAAGCAGGCAAATTGCTGCTGGTATTGTGACTTTAGGGGACATGGGGTACAAGAAGCTGTCGAGGTACTATTCTGAGTTGCGACCAGATGGTAATTGTTCTCAGCCTGGGAATGTTTGTGTAAAGTTATCAGGAGCTCCTAACGGTCATTTTCAAGACGTAGACAGTGTTGGAATGGTATGAGTTACTCTCATCAACTTTCTTTCAAAGATGTTGGTTTAAATACTCGTGGCCATTTTAAGGCTCTCATGCTGTGTCTACTGTTCTGTGGACATTTATGTATGCCCATAATTTTCCCTTTGTATTTTATTAAATATAGTGCTGGCTTTGACCAGCATTGGACTCTAATCTAACTTGTCTGATCTTTTGCATCTGTAGGTCATAGTCAGGGACATTGTCAGCAAAACTCTTATTGCTCAGTTTAGGGCACATAAAAGTCCTATTGCAGCTTTGTGCTTTGATCCTAGCACTACTCTTCTGGTGACTGCTTCAGTTCAAGGTCATAACATCAATGTATTTCGGATAATGCCTGGACTATCTGAAAGTATTTGTGCTACTGATCCTGGATCTTCTTATGTCCATCTGTATAGGCTGCAGCGTGGTCTGACTAACGCGGTAAGTATGCCTATGTTGCTTTCCCTTCTTTCTTGAGTTTGTTGCTTTTTGAGGATTGAAGTCAACTATAATTTCCTTTTTAAACATCTCAGGTCATACAAGACATAAGTTTTAGTAATGATAGCCGGTGGATTATGATAAGTTCTTCCAGAGGAACTAGCCATCTTTTTGCGTTATCTCCTTCAGGTGGATCAGTTGATTTTCACACATCTGATGCACGTCGTAGTGCTTGCGCTAATAGCTCTGGGGTGATGGCAAAGCCTGCAGTTCAGAGGGCTGTAAATTCTCAACAAAGCATTGGTGGATCTGGTTCACCTGTGACACTTTCTGCTGTTGGCCGAATAAGGAGTGGAGGTAATGGTTGGAAAAATACTCTAAGTGGTGCTGCTGCTGCTGCAACTGGAAACGTGAGCTCTCTATCTGGGTCCATTGCTTCAGCTTTTCAGTACTACAACAAAAACCATAACCAATATACAGATCCAGCCTTTCTAAAATCAAATTATCACCTGCTGGTTTTTTCTTCCCCTGGCTGCGTGATACAATATTCTTTACGTATGTGTTCTGGCCTAGATTCTCTTACAACCACCAGTCCTGTGGTGGCTACAACATATGAGTCAGGTGTTGAAGTTGATACAAGATTAGTCGTAGATGCAATACAGAAGTGGAATATTTGCCAGAAACAGAATCGCAAAGAGCGAGGTGGTAATATTGATATATATGGTGAATTTGGAGACTCTGATAACAGTAAAATATTTCCTGAACGAATGAAGGTAGAAAATGGTCTCTATTCCAAGATTAGCAATACTACCACAGAAGGAAAGAGAAGTTCTGATGAAAGACATCATATGTATATATCCGAAGTGGAGCTTGAAATGCATAAACGTCAGATTTCATTGTGGGAAAAACCAGAGGTACTTAAGTATTTGTATGGTATCACAATCTTTCAGTAAATCTCATGCTGCCTTTGCGTAATGGTTGATATCTACTTTGTGGTTTTGTTGTTCTGCAGATCTATTTTCAATCATTTGTTGCAGATGAGGTTAAGATAGGCGATGTTTATGCTTTTGGAGGAGAGATTGAGATAGAAGAATTTCCAATGCATTTAGTCGAGGCAAGATCAAAAGATTTAGTTCCAGTTTTTGATTTCATTCAAGCTTCCAAGACCCAACAAGGGAGGTAATCAATCTTCTTCTTTTTTTTGTGAATGAGTCGCCCTTGTTATAGAAAGTTGCCCAACAGTTTGGGTTTGTTTGCCACAACAACATACCCAGGGCCTGGGGAGGGTAGAGTGTATGCAGACCTTACCCTTACCTTGTAGAGATAAAGAGGATGCTCTCGATAGACCCTCGGCTCTCAAAGTAGTTTGTAAAAAGGAATACGAAAATGTAAGCAGTAACAATAACAAAAGAAAGTGCTAGGGGAACATAATGCAAATTGAAGCAATGAAAACAACAGTAAGTTAATACTAAAATTGAAGAATACGATAGCAGGAGAGTAATAATAGCAAATACTGATCAGGGGACTTGAAGTTTGGGTCTGCTTGATGGTCTTTAAATTGTTTTGGAACATGCATAAGCTGATTTTATGCCTTCTGGCAGGGCAATGACTGTTTTGTTGGTTAGCCGTTAGTTGCTTACTGCTTCATTTTGTGTAATGTTTTGCCTATACTTGTTGGAAATCGGAATATGGTTACTGTTTCTGAAGTTAGATGTTTGTTATTAGGGTATCTGTTAACAGTGACAATAGCCAACAGTCACTTCCTAGGCTGGAGGTCTCCGAGAGCTGCAATCTTATGGCTAATGGTGTTAATGAATTGCATCATTCCATGAATGGTCCCAGGAGCGAAGTTCACTGCGGCCGAGAAGTAAATGGGTTGGATGGTCTTCCAATGACAAGTCAAACTGCTAATGGCTTTGTAAATAGTAGTGAGAGCCCTAAAGCGGATGCCGAGCTAGATTTTGTAAATAACATGAAGTTTGTAAATAATAACCTAGATGGCACAGAAATGGAGGATCATTTCGACGATGAAGTTGACTGCGTTGATTGAAGGTAACCAATTTTGCTTTTTACTTGTTTTCATCAACTTCCTGCTTGCATTTTCAAGTTCTAGCACACTCTCATTTTCTTGTATTTAGAGAGAAAGAGAGTGCCAAAACCTGAGTTCAAATTACACATTGCTCGTCTCCCTTTTACATCTTCTTGCCAGTTGATTAATTCATTGTCTTCTTATTTTCTCAGGTGTTCATTATTCGTTTATTACGCGGAAGGTTTCTGTAACTGTTGATACTGTGGGGGTTGGAAAATGTAGAGAAGAAAGAGGTTTTAGGCTCCTTGATTGACCCAATGAACAAAATGTGGATGCTTTAACTTTGTATTGTAAATATTTAGATACTGAAACTTATCCAATAAATTAGCTGTAATATGTAAATAATTGCCTGGATCTTGCAACTTGTTGCTTTTGTTTTATTATACCCTCCTTCACCTCATCTTCAGTCCATTGTTTACTAAGTATATATATCTCGAGATGGATTTTAAGTTATATACACTGTTGGACAGGTTGTGTGCTGTATTGCGATTCTACCTCATCGCCAGCTGTGTAGTTTCGTCTTTTTGGTTTAGAATGAATGAGTATCTAAACTAGAAACTTTTTCCGTTGAAGAAAGATAGAGCTCAGACTTTCTAAATGAGATTGAGTTTCGTGAATATGTAGTGTTTGTTTCATCACTTACAGTTAAAGAGCCTGAAATACTACTATTATCAAGTGCTTGATGTTTTTAAAAACAAGATTTATTATTTTGATCATAAAATCACTTATCATTGAATCTAGAGCATTGAAAATTTACTATTTTGTACTTTCTACACACTTATTTTTTTTCATATTCTTTACTTGAGTCGGAGGTCTATTGGGAACACTCACATTACTTTTGCAAGATAGGGGTAAGATTGAGTACACTACCCTCTCCAAACCTTACATGTGAGATTACGTTGAATTTGTTGCTACAGGCCAATTCACAAAAAAAGTTATCTTAAATTAAAGGTCCAGACCAAATGATTGATGAATTGACTAAACCTCCAAAAAAAGAAAATGGATTGATAATTCCTTTTGGTTTTATAATAATATTTCAATTTTGATCAAAGTCGTTAAAATACATTAACTAATAAAAAAAAAGAGTTCTTTTTCTTTTAAAACTATTAAAAATTAGCTAAACATGTCTGAAAGAACTAAGGTCGATATAGTTTATTAATTCTTTGGTGAAACTGTTTTTTGTCATAGGAGACTGATTTGAAAAGAATTGAACTAAATAATAAATCTCAAGTTGATTCACCTTTTAGTATAATTTTATTAATCCCTTAAATGAATACATTGTTCATACAACTTTCCAAACATTTCCGGAGTGTGACGTAGACATGTCTAATTCGTGACCTAGAGGTCATACGGGTATAATTTTATTGTTATTTTAAGTACAATCGAATTAATTAACTAACCAAATAATATTATTAAAATAGTCTAATGTTTTCCAAATTAAGTTTAGCTCCAACAAACCAACTACTACTAAAGGCTGTCCCTACCAGTATTTAGAATTTAGAGTAACAATAAGAAAAACAAAAAGAAGAAAGACAGTGTGTCATTTTCCAATTTAGAAACTCTGTTCAAATCAAATGTGCCTAAACTCACACATTGTGAAAAATAAGCTTCTATTCTTTAACAACTTACATGTGGAGGCAAAGTGAAGCAACACCAAACTCTTCTCTTCTTTTATTCAAATATATAAAATAATAATATATCTTCATTTACTATAACTTTTTTCCTACTTACAGTCTAGTAATATCGTAAATGGTTACTCAACTTTCATTTTATTGTACTGATAAAGTTACATATCACGATAGTTATCAAATTATGTTTTGTAACCGGAAAGTCACTCAATTTTGTTTGAGTAATACAATGTCATTAGGAAGAGATAAAAGATGCATTTTATAAGGTACTTAGACAAAGTTGGATGACTTATTATGATTCTTAGGTAATGTTGAATAAAATAGTTTCGTGACTTTTGTGATACTTGAGTAATTTGGTATGACAAAAAGTTAAGTGAACATCTACGAAATCAACTCTTGGAAAGATCTCTTCATACAAGGGATACGAGTTAAATTCTTGCTAATGGTCTCATCGAAAGGAGTAGTAGGTGCTTGTAGCTCGCTCGTAAGTTTACTATTAGTAAAAGGTAGTGTTATGTCTCTTTCCTTCAAACAACTAAAATTCTTGAGTTTTCTTCACTAAGAAAAATCAATATAAACTTTGGTAAAAAAAAGAAAGGCTGCAAGACTGTTATGTAACCTTCATGCTAAGCAAGGTTAGGTGATTGAAAACAACACTGCCCCCCCCCCCCCCCCCCCCCCCCCCCTC
>NW_006239238.1:121684-126657 GCF_000226075.1 Solanum tuberosum
CCCCCCCCCCCCCCACCCCCTCCTAGTACTTCCTTTTACATCATATCTCTACAGGGGTATTCTGCATTCTACTCAACTTCTTCTCTGAGTTATTACTTGCCTAATTAATCATTAGGCCAAAAGTACTAACATTTTTGTTAATAGCAAAATTTCAAGAACTTTTCTTTCTGCCTATTTTTGGGCAGATTGATCAATTTTTGACTTTGTTATTGAATGTTAAAAGCAATGCAGCTGCACATATCACCAAGTTTAAGGCATGTTACTGTTCTGCCTGCTAAAGGTTTCAAGGAGTTCATTAAAGTTAAAGTTGGCTCCAAAAGATTATCATATCGTATGGTGTTCTACTGCCTTCTGTTCCTTACATTCCTTCTCCGGTTTGTCTTCGTGTTAACAGCTATAGATACTATTGATGGAGAACGAAAATGTTCGACCTTAGGTACTTCTCTGTCTCTTTAATTCTGTATACAGGATTTGGAACATATATGTGAAGTTTGTATTCTACTAAGCACTATCTCTTACAACATATAGTAGAAGTAATGCTAAGTTTATCGCGTGAAATGTACGTGTTACAATGGAAAGAAATAGAAAACACATATAAGTTTTAGAGAGTTAAAGATGATCAGAACAATGCTGCTCAATATTGTTCCTCCTTTTGTTTACTTTAATGAACAGAAAGGCTGAAAATTGTTCTGCAATTTGGATTCAGGTTGCTTGGGAAAAAAAATTGGACCAAGGATTTTGAGGAAACGTCTTGAATCAACTGTACGCTTCTGAGTCGTGTATCTTTTCCCTTGTGCATAATACTGTGACATTCCCCTATCGAATAGTGACGATATTTCTTTAGTGGTGTGCTTGTTTTAGTACCAAATATTAGAATTGTATAGTCTTGTTTCTTATATTATTCTGCATTTGTTAGGTTCCTGAGGTGATATACCGAGTATTGGAGGAACCTTCAGACCAAACTGATACACAAACAAGGCCTGAATCTCCTCAAACATTAGAAGAATTTATTGCAGAAATGAAGGATGGAAGACCAGACGCGAAAACCTTTGCTGTCAAGCTTAAAGCTATGGTATATTTACTCTTATCATGCCTTCTACATCATATATAGGAATAATATGTATAATTTAAAGTGGCACATTATGTCATAGGCAACAATCTTCTGTTGACAAAGAACTAGTAGTGAAGAAAAAGGCAATAAGATGTCCATATTTAGGTACTATAGGCCAGAGGCAGATCCAGGATTTGAGGTTTATGAGTTCCTACAACGACCTCAAGTTAATAACACAGTACTAACTGTTGTCAGAGTCAAATATTAATGGATAATTGGTAAACTTCTAAATATATATACAGAATTTGGGCAAAAGCTGTTGGGAGCACGTAAACCCGTAACAAGGCCTTTAGATCCACAAAAGGGAATCCTACTAGAAATCTTAGTTTAAACAGTTTCTCATAATGTGCCTTGTGTCCAGGTCAAGGCCTGATTTTTTTCTATTCTTTTTGCAGGTCACTCAGCTAGAAGAGAGGACAAGAACTGCCAAAATCCAAGAATATTTGTATCGGCATGTGGCATCTAGTAGCATCCCGAAACAGCTGCACTGCCTTGCTCTCAAGCTAGCACATGAGCATTCCACCAATTCCAACGCCCGTCATCAGTTACCATCGCCTGAGCTTGTCCCCGCTCTTGTTGATAACTCCTACTTCCATTTCGTCCTTGCTTCTGACAACATTATTGCTGCTTCTGTTGTTGCATCATCACTCGTGAGGAATTTCATCGGCCCTGATAAGTTAGTTCTTCACATTATCACAGATAGGAAAACATACGCACCTATGCAAGCTTGGTTTTCGTTGCATCCTTTAACACCTGCTGTCATTGAGGTTAAAGGGTTGCATCATTTCGATTGGTTCACGAAGGGGAGAGTCCCGGTTATGGAAGCTATGGAGAAAGACCAAAAAGCCAGGTCACAGTTCAGAGGAGGGTCATCAGCAATTGTAGCAAACAAAACTGAGAAACCTAAAATCATTGCAGCAAAATTGCAAGCCCTCAGTCCCAAATATAACTCACTGATGAACCACATAAGGATACATTTGCCCGAGGTAAGCCCTGAATTCTACTACATATATATACATGTAACATCCATGTATCCGACCCCAACTTGTTTGAGATTGAGGCATAATTGTTATTGTATGTATACAAGTACCATCCATATATCCAATCCCAACTTGTTTGAGACTGAGACGTAGTAATTGTTATTGTATATATAAATGTAACATCCGTCCCTGATTTCCTGATGACTAGTAATGATTGATTATACTGAGAAGTATGACTTTCTTTTCAGCTATTTCCCAGTCTAGATAAGATAGTTTTCCTGGATGATGACATCGTGATTCAAACGGATCTTTCACCTCTATGGGACATTGACATGAATGGAAAGGTGAATGGGGCAGTTGAGACGTGCAGGGGAGAGGACAAGTATGTCATGTCAAAGCGATTCAAAAGCTATTTAAACTTTTCTCATCCATTGATAGCAGAACACTTCGATCCAAGTGAATGCGCGTGGGCATATGGCATGAACATTTTCGATCTAGAAGAATGGAGGAAAACAAATATAAGTCACACATACTACTACTGGCTTCAACAGGTAAACTACAACTAACATAAAAAAAAACTCTGTTGTTTCGAAAAAATCCCAAATTTGTTATCTGATACAACTTTTTTTTAATTCAGAACTTGAAATCAGACCTAAGTTTGTGGCAGCTAGGGACATTACCTCCTGGTCTAATCGCATTTCATGGACACGTACACACCATTGATCCCTTCTGGCACATGCTAGGACTCGGGTACCAAGACAATACAACCTTAGCAGAAGCTCAAAGTGCTGGTGTGATTCACTTCAATGGTCGAGCTAAGCCTTGGCTAGACATAGCATTCCCACAACTTCGACCATTGTGGACTAAATACGTTAACTTCTCTGATAAACTTATCAAAAGCTGTCATATTAGAGCGTCTTGAAATGAGCTGGCAAAAGATCGAGTATTGTTGATAAATGAGAGGACTAAGTTAGGGGAGAGTTCACGCGAATGAGAAGGCCTCCAATTCCTGATGAGAAATGGCAATAGGCCTGATCTTAACACACTGGAACTCTTCGCGATTACTTGAATTTCTTGTTCTCTGATGTATTTTATTTTGCAGTTTAGATTCTACACAGTATTATCCATTCTTTGAACCAAAAATGCTTATACAGATAGCATAAAAAGACACTATATGTTCCAGTTTTACGCGAGTTTTCCAGGTATATCATGCAGAATTTGTTTGACAATTATGTGAAATCAAAAGCTCAAATAGTTCAAGCAATTACAACCTACTTAGTACATATGTTAATGCTCCCTAGCTCTAATTTGTAAAATTATTTCTCTAATTATATTTAGGTAATTGGAACATTGTTCTTAATCAACAATCGTGATATCAAAATTTCATATACTCAAGAAATTGAATTAAAAACATTACTAGTAATTTTGCTCCAAAAAACCTACATAGCCTATATAACATCAATCAAACATGGCTAAAATTACTAAATTGTTTGTCTTGAAGAGTCAAAAAAAATATTATTTCTACAAATATCAAAACATATCCAATTTGTAGGAATAGAAATACAATAACTAGTAGAGTTCAACAAAACTCATCAATGCTTCTAATTATACATCGACTTCTACTAAAATTACACTCGTTCTGAATCCTCTGACTCTCTGTTTCTCGTTCAAAGCATCAACGAACTGCTAGAGACAACCTTTGATGATCTTGTTGCTTCCGGTGCAAGGAAGATTTAGCACCAAGTTTATGACCTGAGGACGATAAATTCGATCTTGGATCGAATTTCTTGCCACAACCAATGCACATAATGATAGTAGTACTTGTTGTAACATAATATTTGCACCATCTGCTACATCTTGGACATTTTTTCTTCTCAACTTTTGAATTAGCTCCACCTCCAACACGAACACGACCGTCATGAAAACAGTAGTTACGACGAATAATTGATCTTTCACTTTGATTCAACCCTGAAACTGGCAAATTATCCCATGACGATAGTTCACTAATTTTACTATAATGCATAAAGTCAAGTTGTTGAATTTTAGTGACACTTTCTTGTACTTCGTTCTGATCAGATTCTTCCAACAACAGAGAATTATGGCATGGAAGAAAATACAACAATTTTTCCATCAATGACATTGTTGCTACGTCGAAATCTTGACGTTTTTCAACCTTCACGTATAAAAAGAGGTTTCTGGAAATTGGTAGAGTTACTATGAAAAAGTGAAGTGATATTGCATTAAGGGATGCAATATATAAGAAGATATTCAAGTTTTTTATTTTAATTGCTTTCCGTTTAGTTTCGGATTAGGAATAATTTTGGAAACTTGTTCCATAACTTAATTACTAGAATTAAGAAAAGTTACCTTAATTAAGTTTAAGTAATCTTTAGGAATTCGGACAACTACCATAAATTTTTCTTTCAATAATTTTTTTTTTTTAGAAGTTTTTTTTCACAGGGGCAATTGCACTTTTTGATTTGGTAATAATTCTTGTTGGCGGCTAAAAGCATATGTTTAATCTTTGATTAATTAAAAACTACCAAATAACACTAATATTTCTTATCATATTATTAATTCTCTTTATACTTCAAAATAATTACTCCATCCGTCTCTAATTACTTGTCCATTTTTTTTTTTTTTAGTTGTCCCTAATTATTTGTCTATTTTGACAAATCAAGAAAGGACAATTTTTTTTACCTATTATATCCTCAATTAATTACTTTGAAAAATATAGAACTTCTTGTCAATCTTAAATTTTTAATTCATCCACTTCATAATTAATAGGGGCAAAATGATAATCTCACTATGTCAATAATTGATTTCTTAATAAGTATGTCAATTCAAAAGTGGACAAGTAATTAAGGACAGAGGGAGTATTT